>NC_092342.1:346995000-347302000 GCF_046630445.1 Rutidosis leptorrhynchoides | reverse complement strand
ACAGTTCCTAACTGTGCTCCGACAGAATCTTCCTTAGAGCCTTGGTGAAAACAAGCCGATGTAAACGTCCAACGTTTACCGATTTCCTCCACTAGAAATGGTCCCGAACGACCCGCTCTGATACCAATTGTTGGAAGCTTCGACGAGCCCAACACACCACTATAGAGGATCTAGACTATACTAGACTCACTACACCAACACTTTGACGTTGGTTAGCCTTTAATTTTATAAATCCTTAGTGCACAATGTACTTAGGCGACAGTGTCGACCATATATCTTTAGGCGGTATAACCGACCATGTATTACTTAGGCGGCAGAGCCGACCATATAATAAGAACAACAAAAGTGCACTAAGAACTTAAACACAAACTAAGGCTTGATCGGGAAACTTAACAAAAACACTTATATTAAATTACAATTACAATATTACTTACAAGCTTTCTCTTCTCTACTTTCGCTAACTCACACTCTTCTTCTCTTCTTCACAACTCACTTCTTATTTCACTCTCACAACTTCACACAACACAAATGAAATCTCCTCCCATATTTATACTACTCCATGGAACATTCTAGAACCTAAATATTTCCATGGATATATAAATATCTAGATATTTCTACAACCTACAAATATCTGGATTTTTCTTTTACATTTCAATTTCTAGATTTTTCTCTCATATTCTAATATCTAGATATTTTCTTATACATATTAATATCTAGTTATTTTACCCATATACATTTACTAATTCCATATTATTCTAAATTTGCATTGTATTTTAACAACTGTCACTGTCGTCGCCACCACAACTGACGTAGAAGGTCAACTCTCTTTACCTCCCAAATATCAAGAAACTGAGAGAATCGACAACCAGAATAATGTGGTCATCCAAAAGGGTCGGTTGAGTCATTCGGTTAACCGGTCATCCTTGGTTTACATTTCTAATCCGATGTATGTTGATGATAATGGAAGGGGGCTTAGAGTTGATAATGGAGGTGGTACTCCATTTGAGACACCGATTAGTTCGCCATCGCGGTTAGAAACTGCCTGCTGATGTGTCCTCAGTGTGTTTGAAAGATGTTCGGTCTGTTGGGACATGGAGTAGACGAGTAGTGATGCAAGTAATGTTGGAGTTTCGACTTCTTGTTCTTTAACTCCTCCGATATGAATGAAATTTGGGTGACGATTTACTATAAAGTTGTTTTTATTTTTGAACTTGATACTGTAATAACTAAAGAAAGAAACATTTCAACATTACTATATGGTTATGAATCTGTGGCCCTTACTGTTGTAATCATACATTCTCTCTTTTTGTGAATATTGGAAAAAAGAAACATATTCAAGGGACTATACATATCATTTTATTTTTTTCCATGCCACCTAAATTTGAAAATGAATTTTCAAGCCACTCAAGTTTCTATCTTGTTACGTATATACCAAATTCGGCTATAAATTCATCATAAAAATGTAAAAGAATATAAATATTCATATACTTGTAGAAAAATAATACAAATATAAATAATTAAATAATGTTAATTTAAAATACAAGGTTATTTGCGTCATTCATACCTTTTTCCGATGAGTATTAAGATGCTTTTAGTATACATGAAATAACATATGAATTTGATTAACCTACAAAACTATTTTGTTAAATATTGACGATCTACAAAAACAATCAATAAAATAGGAGTGAAGCTATAATCTATGTATTTAAGGATTTTTGCTAACGACATTCTCAAAGACTATTATTAACGCATGTAAACCAATTTATAGAAAAGTTGGTTATTAACTTTATAATGATGGTTACCTAATAGTACAATTGTTTTAAGGATATTAACGACGACTCTTAAAATTGTCGTTAGCAAAAATCTTATATTTAAATGCAAGCCTTTGACGAGGAGAAACACACAGGTATAGTTAAATCGATCCTTTTAAATATCGTAGTACTTATGCTTATTCACGTTATTAACTAAAAATAGACCACCTTTTTAAGTTCCCAAAAAAATATATTTTAAAAGCACGTAAAAGTGAAAACAGGGTCCATGTTTTGTTCATGAACATAGAATACTAGAACAGAGTTACTGACCTTTTCCATGTGTTCATAATTTAGAGTTGTAAGTTGTACTTGTAACGAGTGGGTTGAACGGTTGAACCGGTTGGGTACCATACTGTTAACTAGGTTAACATGTTCACGGTTTAATTTTACTATATTATTTGGCACGTTTAAGTAGTACAAATCTCAAAATCATTCAAAAGAGTTGAAATAATGAGCTCTACCTTTAAGTCTTGAACCGTTGATACCTCCTTGTCTACATTATATGACACAACTTCAGCGCGTAATGAGATATATCAATTATGCAGTACCCACTTTGACAAAATTCATAGGATGCTTTTATGCAAACTAGCATTAACATTTTAACACTAACGTTATACACTTACACTAAACCAAAACTTAAGAATGTGTTTGATGCATTTTAATTGAATGGTTTAGCACTTAATACAGCTCCAAGTGTACACTCGTAAACTCGGGTCAATAGCAGCTATAGTAAGATATAATTAGATAATGCTAGAAGTGGCAAATTGGCACATTAATATATGAGCGGGCTGATTTGTGTCAAATGGTTTGAAAATTGAAGAAAGGCTATTTAATATAATAATAATAATTCTGATTATAAGTAACACATTAAGATTTCTGATACTTATGAAAAGGTCATAGCAGGTTGTGTTAACAACAAATAACAAGAAGTCTGGTTTAAGCGTAGGCTGGGCCCAATACGTTTATTACATTATAATTAGGGCTCAGTTGGGTCTAAAAAAAATAACAATACACTTTTGATCCATTACTTACGTTAGTGGGCCACATGAGAAGGCTGCTATGGGGCCAAGTATTTAATAATGTAAATAAAGGCGGCTAATAACAATAAATTTCAATTGATTAGTAGGAATGGTGGTTATTTATTCAAAGGCTTCGTATGTTTGAATAAAATTATTTAGTTGAGATATTAAAACAATGACAGAAAAAGGAAAATAAATGAATAACTAATATATGAAAGAAATCAAGCTGTCCTTATCCAAGAAAATAAATTATGAAATGTATAAACCAAGTGGCAAATCGAGATTCGATTGATTAATCAATCAACGACATTTGAATTTTAAGAGATTCTAGAAATTATTGTCAAGAGTCCTTCAATCATCACCTGCTGGCACCTTCTCATTTTTTTTTATTTACCTTCTCTGATTTTTAGCAGCTAAAAACCAAACATATTTTATAATATTCTTAAACTGAATAATTTCTTTAAATAGTCGAATCAACATCTTTTAGAAACAAAAAACATCTGGATCAACTCTAGTTATAAAAACTACACCAGAGCTAAATAAATTTAAAAAGTAATCATAAATTTACTCGTATTACTTTAACTCACTTAATCTTTATTAAATTATTTTTAATTGTAATAATAGTATAAATGTATAAATATAAATATAAATATAAATAAAAAATAAATATTACACCAGAACTAAAGTGTTGTATTCGCGTGAGAAACGGGTAAAAACGTTGGCCGCCAGTCAAACAAATCCCACTGGAACGCGTGCCTTCCACTTTACTTTATTTCCCTCGAATTTCAATTATATATATCCCCCAATTTTCCATCAGTATATAAACACAATCCCATTACCAAAATCTTTCATTCATCCATCATTCATCTAAACTTAAATCAGAGAAATACCCATTACTCATAATCACCCAGCGATTAAAACCCAGATCCAGATTTCAAAACGATGAATTCAAGATCGATTCCTTTTGCTTTATTTAGTTTCATGTTCATGGCTGTATTTGATGCTGTTCAAGCTCAACAATTTTCTGCTCCTTCACCTGCTCCGGTTCCAAACGATGGTGCTGCAATTGATCAAGGGATAGCTTATTTTCTTCTGCTGATCGCACTTGCAGTTACCTATCTTATTCATTAAATTTTAAATTGTAATGAATTAGAATATTTATTTATATTTATATTTATTTGTAGATACTCGTATGTATTTCGTATTTAATTTATTATATTATTATCTTACATTTTTTAGACCGATTTCTAAGCAAGTTATAGTTTAGTTGTATTGTTTTGTTTTGTTTTGTATATTGGTAGTGGTAGATTTGCAGTTTTCATTATAATAATTTTTACGATTTACAAAATACAAAATACAAAAAATCATAGTACATTTGGTTAGTTAAAGTTAATTTATTTAAAGGGAGGCACTTTTGTGTTATAAGTTTACATCCTAAATTAATTTATAAGTATAATTTTATAAACAAAACGAAACTAATTACGTTCGAACCGGACAAATTTTAAAAAATACTAAAACGATGATACCTACAACGGCGCTTAACACATGGTCGTTTTCTTTTCTTTAAATACATAAAGCTACGTTAAATATGCATACGCAGGCCGAAAGCCCCCGCCGCATCGCGCGGACCGGCCCCCGACTAGTTACTAATTACCACTAACATTATGATCGATCCATACTAAGCTAAAACATGCTCCTTATTAATTAGACCTAGTGACTAGCTAATTAATTTTCAAAATGCTTTACGTTAATTATTTCTAGACTTTCAATGAAGAACCCCGAGTCTTAGTATACGTGTATCAGTGTTGGGCCAAGAAATCAACTTTTGATATGCTGGGCTAGTAATAAATTATAATCCCTCATTGTCTATTTCTTTCAAGTCAAGAGCGGGCAAGTCAGTTTGTTATAAACAAGTTGAGGACAAATTTTTTAGGCCCGATAACGGTGGCAAGAAGGTTTCAAGATAGCAAAAACTAGTGTTTAGACTTCGTGAATGGCTCTTGTCATTGTTTAATGTATCAGTTATGTGTAATTGTATTTTTAGGTGTTGGTTTTCATTCTTTGATGTGTTTTGTTTTTAGTTTAGGTTTTGGTTGGTGAAGTTGTTTGTTGTTAGGCCCGGTGCGTGGCGGCTCGCTCCTAGAAAGTTTTTTATTAGGTTTTGTAGTAGATTCTTTTGTTTCGCTTTCTAGGTGCGAGGCGCTTTCAGGTTAGTCTTTGTATTGTTTTTTTGAAGGGCAATTTCACCTTTGATGAGAGGTTCACGTTCTATGCAAGTTATTTCGTTTTTCGCCCAAAAATTTGGTTTCTAAGTAACTACAACTTTTTTTCACGGGAAATTCATGAATATAAGAGTTTGAAAAAAGTACATGCGTTATAAAACCTTTATTTAAAAACACACTCGAAAACTCACTCAAACTTTTGGCGTTGACCCTGGTTCAAACCTGAATCTTCTTGATATTTTAGCTCCGAAACACTTGAAAATCACCAAAAACTACCAACTATCAACCAAAACACCATCTTAATCATAAAAGGCGTAAAACTCATAATAATATCTTCATTCATAACTCGAAACTAACGAAACTAAACGATACTACGAAGAATAATATGTATAGACTGAGTAATATCAATCATTCTTACAAATGTATCTGTGAAACACGTCTCTTCAAAGGAGTGGAGGTTGCTAATAATAGTATTGTGGTTTCTCATCTTCAGTATGCGGATGACACGATTTTTTTTTTTTTTTTTGGTGATTGGAACACGTACAATGCATTGAATCTTATGAAACTTCTAAAGTGCTTTGAATTGGTGTCGGGGTTAAAAGTAAATTCCCATAAAAGTCATCTAATAAATTCTCATAAAAGTCATCTATATAGGAGTGGCGTGAAATATGATGAAGTCGAAACAATGGCCTCTCGGTTGGGATGCCAAGCAGGTACAATACCATTCTTATACCTTGAGTTTCCCGTTGGTGCTAAAATGAATAAGCTTATGGATTGGTCCCCGATCATCGATAAATTCAATAAAAAAATTGTTGGAATGGAGAGCAAGATCGGTGTCTTTTGGCGGTCGGTTAACGCTTGTAAATTCGGTTCTTTACTAGACTCCCTTTGTACTCTTTCTCGCTTTTTCGTGCCACGCCTTGTGTGATCAAAAAACTTGAGAGTGTAAGACGTCGTGTCTTTTGGAGTGGGTCTAGATCTAATTCTAAGATTTCTTGGGTAAAGTGGAAAAACATCTTCTTCCTTACGAAGATGGAGGTTTAAATATTAAATCACTCAAAGGAAAAAATTCTTGCGTTATTAGACAAATAGTGGTGGAGGTTTAAAACCGAAATCGATGCCTTGTAGGTCAAAATCATTTCGAGTGGTCTTAATGGTGGTTTGGTGGTGAACGATGAGTTTTCTCAAAGTTCACCACGTAGCCCTTGGTCATCGCAAGCTCGGAGATAAACAAATTGGGTGTTCCCTTCAGCAGTTCATTCGCAAGAATAATTGGTGATGGGGCTGACACCTCTTTGTGGAATGATTTGTGGATTGACGATTGCAGATTGACGAACAGGTTTTCAAGGCTTTTCAGGCTGGAGACTAACAAAGGCGCCACTATCAAGGATAGGATCGTTTGCAATGGAATAAGCGTAAAAGGATATTGGTCTTGATCAAGATCTCCCACATGTCGTACATTGGGGGAACTAGAAGAGCTGGAAAACTTTCTCAATTCGTTCAACTTTGATAGCATGTCAAAGGACAGATGGTATTGGAATCTAGATAGTAAAGGTGTGTTTTCAGCTAAAAATGTACCTAACCTTATGGATAATATGATGATGTCATAGTTTAAAGACAACAGTGAGACAAATCGAAATAATCAAGTCCCGAAGAAAGTTGAAGTGTTTATTTGGAGAGCTATAAGACATCGGTTACCAGTGAGGTTAGAATTATACAAGGGCAGGATTTATTTGGATAGCACGAGATGCCCTATGTGTCATGATGATTTAGAATCGGTAGAACACTCCCTATGGTCATGCAAAGCTTCAAAAGATGTTTGGATTCAGGTGTGCAAATGGTAGAGCTCACAACTTCGAACAATAGTATGATGGATAATTTTCGGGGTTTATCTTTTATGCAACTCTCGGCTAGAGGTAAAAAAGTCTGGCAAGCTTTAAGTTGGATATGTGGATATGTGATACGGAGAATCAGAAATCATAAAGTTTTTAAGATTAAAATTTGGACTGCATTGACGACAATCTAAGAAATTCAAATTGTATCATTCGATTGGATTTCTAGGAGACATACCGAGATTAATTTGGATTGTCACACGTGGCTTTCCAACCCTTCTTCTTGTGTGCTTTAGATAGCGTATTGACTGCAGTTGCAACCTCTTCAACTTGGTCAAGTTTGCTATCGATAGTCATAAGTTATGAGATGTTTTATCTAGTCATGTGGTCCGTTCTGCTGCTAATTTACTTTCTGCTTCTGCTCGCATATTGTGGGTTTGTGGCGTGTATCTGGTTCGAGTATCTGCTGCTAATTCTGTGCAGTCTCTTTCTGTTTCTGGTCGCTTATTTTGGGTTTGAGACATGAATTTGGTTCAAGTACCGTTCTTATTCGCAGCATTATTGTGGTGTGTTGCAGTTTGCACTTACGTTGTAATTGTCTAGTGTTGTGTATAGTTTGATGATTGGGTTTGGTTTACTTCCGTTGTGTGCCTATTGGGTCTTGAGCATGTATTTTTGGATTGCAGATGCACATGTGGTGTGATCAGTGATGGATTCATTGTACATATCTTTTTATGAATGAAATCTTACCTTGCTTTGAAAACAAAAAAAAAAAAAAATTCTGAAATGAATAAACCAAGTGGCAAATCCAAACCCTAAAGTGGGAATTGGTTAACATGCAGGTTTTTTGTTCATTATCTCAAACTTACATTTTTTGAAGAGAATCTAAGTGAGGAGGAATGAGCTACTTTGTAGCTGTTTTTTTCAGCACTGTAGTTTCGTTTCGTTCTCAGTTTGAACTCTCAAGTATGGCTCTCTCGAGATGTTAATATGTGCACAATAAGCCTTTTCTTGCTGACTTCTAATTCAGTAAAAGAATCTACATCTGTATATTGTTTTCGTGTCTGCATATTTCTTGATTATACTAGGGTTTTATTCATTTCATCGAGTAGGTTTTCGAGAGTGTTGTAATCATTCCTATTGTAATATTTCGGTTATTAATAAAATTCTTTTTATCTTAAAAAAAAAAAATTTGTGGCAAATCAAGATTCCATTGATTAACTGTCATACCCCCAAATAGGGCCGGGGAAATATGACTTCACAATATCACAACACAAGTATGTAAAAATGAGAACGACTCTATATGAGACGTTTTAACTGATAACCAATGTATTAAAGCAGCGGAAAGTATTAAGTCATTACAATTGTAAACTTTAATGCTCTAATGCAATAGTATAAATGTATAAATGCGGACTCCAAAAGCAGCAAAGCCCAAATAGCAAATAATCTTTAGCAATCTTCACCTGAGATAAAACATGCTTAAAGTGTCAACCAAAAATGGTTGAGTGAATAACATAGGTTTATCAATAATAACCAAGTTTTTAGACCACAAGATTTAAATATAAAGTTTAATCAGTTCGGTAGTAGTGCTGGTGTATATGATATCGATACTAACCATAAGTTACCCTAAACACATCACGTTCGTGTCGTGTATCATTATTATGTATCCATTGACCAACCGTCATTCGGATACAGACGTCACTCTCCATAGCGCTATTCACAATAACTAAGCTTGCCTTTATACGTAGCAACTAACAATATCATGGTAGGGATTTAGCATGAATCAAAGCATGTTAGCACAGTTTGAACTAATCAAAATAAAGTTTGAGTACTCGTGTCTAAGCGTAAAATAGTTTAAAAGTAAGCATGTGTCTCACCCCAAAGTTATAAAGCAGTTAAGAAATAGTAAAAAGAGGGGCTATGAAGTTCACCTTAATAGCAGATAGATATTCCACGCAAGTTATATGATCAGAGTGTTGAACACGGAGATCTCAACCTAGAGATATTATGTTCGATTAGTTAATGTCTAATAGACATAAAGTTTGTTTATTAATATAGTAAACTATATTAACATGTAAGACCCAAATATTTATTGTACATAATGTATTTATGGTGTACGATGCGTGTATGAAGTGTACGAGACATGTATGTGTTGCTTGCTAGAACGTCGAAGAAAACTGGACGTTGTTTGGAGTCACAAGGTGTGTACGTACCTTTTTGACCCCAAATAAAGTTTGAGTTGATATTTCAAAACCTTACCATTAGAAAGGAAATCTTATTACGTTTCCAATGATATTTGATTCATCGAAAACGGAGCTACGGTCAAAACAAGTTGCTGAAAACTGACCTGAAGGTTGGAGCGGCGCTCCACCCTTTGGAGCGGCGCTTCGATCGCGTCTGATGCAATTTTCAGCATTTTTAAAGGGTTAAATGAGGGGTACATTGATCCTTTCACTTGTGGACGGATTTGTGGCACTTAGAGCAATTTTAGATCCACTTTTGGATCATTTTGGCATCCACACATCTCTCTCATCTTATCTTAGAGAGAGAGAGAGAGAGAGAGAGATTTCTAGGGATAGATTTGGGGTTTTGAAGAAGAAGAAGCTTGAATCGATCGAAAGCTCGAGTGTTAAAGTTTTTCCTTTCGTTCTCGGCTACGTTTTGATTGTTATGGTAAATTCTAAATCCGAATTTCATTGTTAAGATTATTGTTTGAGTTAGGGTTTGTGTTAGTTAGTGTTATAACCCATTTTATTGTGAAATTTATGGGTTTTGGGTAAGATTCAAGTAAGTAAGCCTAAATGGGTAACTTAGGGTTTCGAGTGATGAAATTATGAGTTTGGGTCTTGCGTGTGTTGGTTAAACGTTAGAACACTTGTGTTGACTTGGTTTTTGGGTGTAAACCCTAATTTAGGTCAAATGGGTATTTCAGGACAAGTAAGCTTGATTCGGTATCAAATTAAGTTTTAAGTCAAGTTTTGGTAAATCAAGTAGGTAAATACTTGATTTAAGTGTTAGTGGTTGTCTTGGAAATATAATCACTAGTCGTTAGTGATTTTGGGGCGTTTTATGACTTTGGTCAAAATGAGCAATTTGAATTGGGTCAAAATTGAGGATGACACTAATTGGGATTAATTGGATGTTAAACGCTTTTGTTAAGTGTTAAATGATGCTTTTGATGTAATTACTCGCGAGAAGTGATTTTAGGTTAAAATTTGGTGTTTTAGCAATAAAGTCAAACTTGGTCAACCATGGAATGGATTTTGTGTAAAATACGAGCTAGTATGCATTTAAAGGTTAAAGTTGACATATTTGGGTATTTCGAGAACGCGGGAACTAGTCTCGTTAGTTTTGGACCTTCGGGTAGCGTTAAAAGTGCAAAAGGGTATATTTTGCACTTCTTGTTCATTCGGGCGGGTAGCGTTAATTATGATTTGTGGTATGACGGTGCGATGTCATCGCGTGTACGACGTCTCAAGTGATTGTACATGTCGGCTCTGAGAGCCTAAAGTGAATTTGCGGTGATTTGATGTTTATGACCAACGGTGAGAATGGTTAGGTGTGACGTGGAATTACAATTCCGCGGGATGTTATCATCTTGTCGGTGAGAATGGAGAGATAAATCCTAAGTGGGGGAGTTTTTACTGCCGACCGAGGAATCTACAGTGGTGTTAGATCAAGTGAAGCGTAAGTCTTCTTGTATAAGGTGGTCGTGCAGTACCAAGTGCGGTATGAGACCAAGTGTGAAGTTTGAGATCACGGACGTGAGAGAATGTAACTGTCGTTGCGGGTGCTCTCGTGATGTAAAATTGGGTTGGTGCGAAACCCGGATAGTGCTGTTGAGTAGGTACGAGTTCGATTTCGGTATGGATACTGTATTTTCCCTTTCGGGAAACGTGATTGTGGATATTGTCAGTGGATTATTCCACTTTATGGATGATTGTGAGGCGGGGAGTTCTATTTCAGATTGTCTCACATAGAGACACGCGGGTTTTGTTTGTTTGCGAGGGTGCATTCCCTAGTGATGCGACCCGTTAGCCGCATTGAAATGTCGAAACCATCCTTAACGGACGGTCTAGGTTGGAGGATTCACCTGACATTGGTGAATACTTTTGAAGGTCGCGTGACGAATTGCGAATTGTTGGGATGATAATTCGCTATTGACAGGATTCTAGTATACAAATAGTTTCCATGCTAGTGCTAGGAAGCCGTATTGTATGGATGTGTTGTTGGGTTTAGGGGAGAAACCCTATGTCGAGTGTTGATGTTTTGTCTAACTTGTGGTGTATTATTGTCGTCCTGGATTAATTCAGACACGGAAGGTCGTGTGCAGATCCATTCATGGGAAAGTTTGTATCCCTAGTGTAATTAGTTGGTGATACCGAAATTTCTTCATTGAAGGAATGACCCGGTTGTGGAGACTAGGGGAGTTGGTTCTTGAATCGGAGAACATTCATGATTGAACGGTTGAGTGTACGTTTATGAACCGGTGAAGCACGAAGTTTTAACGCGGCATGAATCCTTCTCGATTTGGATTAATGCAAGACTTGGGTCACAGCGTAGTGGACCTAGTAGATCGCGTTGGGTGATATAGTTAAGGATGTAGCTTGTTGCGAGTTGTAGACGGGAGAACTTGAAGGGATGTTAAGTGGTAAGTGTTATCCGTAAGGATTTACTTTTACTCGGTCTTCGTCGTTTTGGATGTTGACCTTATTGTGGGACGTGGTTACTCTTGGCATTGTACTTGTGAAGGGTACACCAAAGGGGTGATATCTCGGTACGAGATTGGTTGAGTTCTTCCCGATCTGAGGGATTGAGCAAGTTTCTAGTGCTCGGATTCGTGGATTTGGTAAATCGCGGATAGAAATTTAAGTTGAAAGGGGGTGATTCATCGGAAGGGTCGCTTAAGTGCGGTGTAAGATCTTCGCGTTGCGGGAAATTTCGTAGACTTCGAGTTCGAAAGTACGTCGAAGGACCATAGGATGTAGATCCGGATGGGTTAAGTAACGAAGATCACGAGGACGTGATCGAGTTTAAGTGGGGGAGAGTTGTAAGACCCAAATATTTATTGTACATAATGTATTTATGGTGTACGATGCGTGTATGAAGTGTACGAGACATGTACGTGTTGCTCGCTCGAACGTCGAAGAAAACTGGATGTTGTTTGGAGTCACAAGGTGTGTACGTACCTCTTCGACCCTAAATAAAGTTTGAGTTGATATTTCAAAACCATACCATTAGAAATGAAATCTTATTACGTTTCCATCGATATTTGATTCATCGAAAACGGAGCTACGGTCAAAAAGTTATGGCCAAAACAAGTTACTGAAAACTGACCTGAAGGTTGGAGCGGCGCTCCACCCTTTGGAGCGGCGCTCCGATCGCGTCTGATGCAATTTTCAGCATTTTTAAAGGGTTAAATGAGGGATACTTTGGTCCTTTCACTTGTGGACGGATTTGTGGCACTTAGAGCAGTTTTAGATCCACATTTGGATCATTTTGTCATCCACACATCTCTCTCATCTTATCTTAGAGAGAGAGAGAGAGAGAGAGATTTCTAGGGAGAGATGTAGGGTTTTGAAGAAGAAGAAGCTTGAATCGATCGAAAGCTCGAGTGTTAAAGTTGTTCCTTTCGTTCTCGGCTACGTTTTGATTGTTATGGTAAATTCTAAATCCGAATTTCATTGTTAAGATTATTGTTTGAGTTAGGGTTTGTGTTAGTTAGTGTTATAAACCCATTTTATTGTGAAATTTGGGGGTTTTGGGTAAGATTCAAGTAAGTAAGCCTAAATGGGTGACTTAGGGTTTCGAGTGATGAAATTATGAGTTTGGGTCTTGCGTGTGTTGGTTAAACGTTAGAACACTTGTGTTGACTTGGTTTTTGGGTGTAAACCCTAATTTAGGTCAAATGGGTATTTCGGGACAAGTAAGCTTGATTCGGTGTCAAATTAAGTTTTAAGTCAAGTTTTGGTAAATCAAGTAGGTAAATACTTGATTTAAGTGTTAGTGGTTGTCTTGGAAATATAATCACTAGTCGTTAGTGATTTTGGGGCGTTTTATGACCTTGGTCAAAATGAGCAATTTGAATTGGGTCAAAATTGAGGATGACACTAATTGGGATTAATTGGATGTTAAACGCTTTTGTTAAGTGTTAAATGATGCTTTTGATGTAATTACTCGCGAGAAGTGATTTTAGGTTAAAATTTGGTGTTTTAGCAATAAAGTCAAACTTGGTCAACCATGGAATGGGTTTTGTGTTAAATACGAGCCAGTATGCGTTTAAAGGCTAAAGTTAACATATTTGGGTATTTCGAGAATGTGGGAACTAGTCTCGTTAGTTTTGGACCTTCGGGTAGCGTTAAAAGTGCAAAAGGGTATATTTTGCACTTGTTGTTCATTCGGGCGGGTCGAGAGTCCAAATTGTAGTGACCCGAACTTTTTCATGTTTATATATATTAATTGAGATTGATATTTACATGATTAAATGTTTCCAACATGTTAAGCAATCAAACTTGTTAAGACTTGATTAATTGAAATATGTTTCATATAGACAATTGACCACCCAAGTTGACCGGTGATTCACGAACGTTAAAACTTGTAAAAACTATATGATGACATATGTATGGATATATATATATATATAGTTAACATTATACTATGATAAGTAAACATATCATTAAGTATATTAACAATGAACTACATATGTAAAAACAAGACTACTAACTTAATGATTTTTAAACGAGACATATATGTAACGATTATCGTTGTAAAGACATTTAATGTATATATATATCATATTAAGAGATATTCATACATGATAATATCATGATAATATAATAATTTAAAATCTCATTTGATATTATAAACATTGGGTTAACAACATTTAACAAGACCGTTAACCTAAAGGTTTAAAAACAACACTTACATGTAACGACTAACGATGACTTAACGACTCAGTTAAAATGTATATACATGTAGTGTTTTAATATGTATTTATACACTTTTGAAAGACTTCAATACACTTATCAAAATACTTCTACTTAACAAAAATGCTTACAATTACATCCTCGTTCAGTTTCATCAACAATTCTACTCGTATGCACCCGTATTCGTACTCGTACAATACACAGCTTTTAGATGTATGTACTATTGGTATATACACTCCAATGATCAGCTCTTAGCAGCCCATGTGAGTCACCTAACACATGTGGGAACCATCATTTGGCAACTAGCATGAAATATCTCATAAAATTACAAAAATATGAGTAATCATTCATGACTTATTTACATGAAAACAAAATTACATATCCTTTATATCTAATCCATACACCAACGACCAAAAACACCTACAAACACTTTCATTCTTCAATTTTCTTCATCTAATTAATCTCTCTCAAGTTCTATCTTCAAGTTCTAAGTGTTCTTCATATATTCTACAAGTTCTAGTTACATAAAATCAAGAATACTTTCAAGTTTGCTAGCTCACTTCCAATCTTGTAAGGTGATCATCCAACCTCAAGAAATCTTTGTTTCTTACAGTAGGTTATCATTCTAATACAAGGTAATAATAATATTCAAACTTTGGTTCAATTTCTATAACTATAACAATCTTATTTCAAGTGATGATCTTACTTGAACTTGTTTTCGTGTCATGATTCTGCTTCAAGAACTTCGAGCCATCCAAGGATCCGTTGAAGCTAGATCCATTTTTCACTTTTCCAATACGTTTATCCAAGGAACTTAAGGTAGTAATGATGTTCATAACATCATTCGATTCATACATATAAAGCTATCTTATTCGAAGGTTTAAACTTGTAATCACTAGAACATAGTTTAGTTAATTCTAAACTTGTTCGCAAACAAAAGTTAATCCTTCTAACTTGACTTTTAAAATCAACTAAACACATGTTCTATATCTATATGATATGCTAACTTAATGATTTAAAACCTGGAAACACGAAAAACACCGTAAAACCGGATTTACGCCGTCGTAGTAACACCGCGGGCTGTTTTGGGTTAGTTAATTAAAAACTATGATAAACTTTGATTTAAAAGTTGTTATTCTGAGAAAATGATCTTTATTATGAACATGAAACTATATCCAAAAATTATGGTTAAACTCAAAGTGGAAGTATGTTTTCTAAAATGGTCATCTAGACGTCGTTCTTTCGACTGAAATGACTAGCTTTACAAAAACGACTTGTAACTTATTTTTCCGACTATAAACCTATACTTTTTCTGTTTAGATTCATAAAATAGAGTTCAATATGAAACCATAGCAATTTGATTCACTCAAAACGGATTTAAAATGAAGAAGTTATGGGTAAAACAAGATTGGATAATTTTTCTCATTTTAGCTACGTGAAAATTGGTAACAAATCTATTCCAACCATAAATTAATCAACTTGTATTGTATATTATGTAATCTTGAGATACCATAGACACGTATACAATGTTTCGACCTATCATGTCGACACATCTATATATATTTCGGAACAACCATAGACACTCTATATGTGAATGTTGGAGTTAGCTATACAGGGTTGAGGTTGATTCCAAAATATGTATAGTTTGAGTTGTGATCAATACTGAGATACGTATACACTGGGTCGTGGATTGATTCAAGATAATATTTATAGATTTATTTCTGTATATCTAACTGTGGACAACTAGTTGTAGGTTACTAACGAGGACAGCTGACTTAATAAACTTAAAACATCAAAATATATTAAAAGTGTTGTAAATATATTTTGAACATACTTTGATATATATGTATATATTGTTATAGGTTCGTGAATCAACCAGTGGCCAAGTCTTACTTCCCGACGAAGTTAAAATCTGTGAAAGTGAGTTATAGTCCCACTTTTAAAATCTAATATTTTTGGGATGAGAATACATGCAGGTTTTATAAATGATTTACAAAATAGACACAAGTACGTGAAACTACATTCTATGGTTGAATTATCTAAATCGAATATGCCCCTTTTTATTAAGTCTGGTAATCTAAGAATTAGGGAACAGACACCCTAATTGACGCGAATCCTAAAGATAGATCTATCGGGCCTAACAAACCCCATCCAAAGTACCGGATGCTTTAGTACTTCGAAATTTATATCATATCCGAAGGGTGTCCCGGAATGATGGGGATATTCTTATATATGCATCTTGTTAATGTCGGTTACCAGGTGTTCACCATATGAATGATTTTTATCTCTATGTATGGGATGTGTATTGAAATATGAAATCTTGTGGTCTATTATTATGATTTGATATATATAGGTTAAACCTATAACTCACCAACATTTTTGTTGACGTTTTAAGTATGTTTATTCTCAGGTGATTATTAAGAGCTTCCGCTGTCGCATACTTAAATAAGGACGAGATTTGGAGTCCATGCTTGTATGATATTGTGTAAAAACTGCATTCAAGAAACTTATTTTGTTGTAACATATTTGTATTGTAAACCATTGTGTAAACAGGATATTTTAGATTATCATCATTTGATAATCTACGTAAAGCTTTTTAAACCTTTATTGATGAAATAAAGGTTATGGTTTGTTTTAAAATGAATGCAGTCTTTCAAAAATGTCTCATATAGAGGTCAAAACCTCGTAACGAAATCAATTAATATGGAACGTTTTTAATCAATAAGAACGGGATATTTCAGTTGGTATCCGAGCGTTGGTCTTAGAGAACCAGAATTTTGCATTAGTGTGTCTTATCGAGTTTGTTAGGATGCATTAGTGAGTCTGGACTTCGACCGTGTTTACTTGAAAAATGATTGCTTAACAAATTTTGTTGGAAACTATATATTTTTAACATGTGAATATTATGTGATATATTAATCTCTTAACGCGTTTGATATTATGTGATAGATGTCTACCTCTAGAACAAGTCCCATTGACTCACCTAATAATAATGAAGAGTCAAATGTAAATTGGAATGATTCGTGGACTGATTCACAAGTTCCCGAAGAGGAACCGGAAGAAGAGTCGGAACCGGAAGAAGAATCGGAACCGGAAGAAGAATCGGAACCGGATGAAGAAATAGAACCGGTGGGGGAAATAATAAAACGGTTAAGTAAAAGAAAATCCTCAACCAACCGACCAAGGTTAATTATGGTCAATGGCGTTTCCGCCAAGGAAGCAAAATATTGGGAGGATTACCAATTCTCCGATGAATCGGATTCCGACGAGAATTCCGATGATGTTATAGAAATTACCCCAACTGAATTTAAAAAGGCAAAAGAAAATAATAAGGGAAAGGGCATAAAAATAGAGAAATCTAATTCCAACCCCGATGAACTTTATATGTATCGTCAACCCCCGAAGTCCTTAAGTTGTAACAATGACCCGGGAACCTCTAAACCACCAGGTTTTTCTAAACCAATGTGGATAACGACGGCTCGTATTAGGGGAACATCATATATCCCTAGAAACTTGGCAAAACGAACCAAAACCGAAGAAGAAGAAACAAGCGAGTCGGAATAAGATAGTTGTATTCGTGTGGTGTAATATATGTAATATAGTGTGCTTATGCTTTATGATATATGTAAAAATTGCTTGTATTAATAAGTATTTTTTTTTATGAATCTAACTCTTGTCTATTTTACAGTATAAAAACACAAAATGGATAGACAACCCAATATTTTAAGAGACCTACCCGGAGACATGATTGATGAAATCTTGTCTAGAGTCGGTCAGAATTCCTCGGCACAACTATTTAAGGCGAGATCAGTTTGTAAGACATTCGAAGAACGTTCCAAGAATGTCTTGGTTTATAAGAGACTTTCGTTTGAAAGATGGGGGATATCACATTGGGAAACCCATAAGTTACGATGTGTTTACTTTGACGCATATATTGCGGGGAACCCAAATGCTATTTTACGCAACGGGTTAAGAAATTATTTTGACTCAATGTATCCGAATATAGGACTTCATGATTTAGAAAAAGCGGCTAACATGCAACATAAAGAAGAATGCTATGCTTATGGGTTAGTAATGTTCGCTTCTCACCAAAGTGAGAAAAAGAACATCGGGCTACAGCTATTAAACAAAACGTTCCCACAAGTGACGGAGTCGGTAATTGGGGTAAGAAATGAGGTTTTTAGATTGTTACGGGACTGTTGGACATTACGTAACCCTCGTCCCTTTGACGATGTTACAACACGCTGTCTTATCAACGGCCATAACGGTTATGTTCCACAAGACCAAGGATGGGAAGTAATCCTAGTAAAACCAGAATGCATGACTTGTTTCTGGACGTATGAATTACGTGTCTTTATTGCCTTTGCTGAACGACTTGTGTACTAGCTAGAATTATCTTCACAACCATCTTGTATCAAATTTATTGTGTGCTATATTTCATGCTATATGTAAAATAAGCGGTATTGTAAGTTTGTAAAATATTGTATAAAAGTTTGAACGCGAAATATTATTATAATCAGTTTTTCATATAGAATTGTAGTAGTTGAATTGTATATTAGCTACTAAGTATGAACTTAACGGGTAGGTACTACCCGAATTTAAACTTATAAAACGCTAATATGAAGAAAAAGCTTTTATAAATGAGTTCATATTATGCTACGAAATACTATTAACTACTCTTAATATTCTGTATGATTAACTTGTTCCATTTGACTATTTTGAAGGAAATGGCACCGACTACTCGACACACCGTAAATATGAATGAAGAGGAATTCCGTACTTTTCTAGCTTCAAACATAGCCGCAGTACAGGCTGCGCTACATACCAACAATAACCTTGGATCTAGCAGTACAGGAAATCGTGTAGGATGCACCTACAAAGAATTCACTGCCTGCAAACCTTTGAAATTTGATGGAACCGAAGGACCGATCGGATTGAAACGGTGAACCGAGAAGGTCGAATCGGTGTTTGCCATAAGTAAGTGTACTGAAGAGGACAAAGTGAAGTACGCTACGCATACCATCACAGGTTCTGCGTTAATATGGTGGAATACCTATCTAGAGCAAGTGGGACAAGACGATGCGTACGCACTACCGTGGTCAGCATTCAAGCACTTGATGAACGAGAAGTACCGTCCCAGAACCGAGATCAATAAGCTCAAGACAGAACTTAGAGGGTTACGAACCCAAGGATTTGATATTACCACGTACGAAAGACGATTCACAGAATTGTGCCTATTGTGTCCGGGAGCATTCGAAGATGAGGAAGAGAAGATCGACGCGTTTGTGAAAGGATTACCGGAAAGAATCCAAGAAGATATAAGTTCACACGAGCCTGCCTCCATACAACAGGCATGTAGAATGGCTCACAAACTAGTGAACCAGATTGAAGAAAGAATTAAAGAACAGACTGCTGAAGAGGCTAATGTGAAGCAAGTCAAAAGAAAGTGGGAGAAAAACGGTGATAAGAATCACCAATACAGCAACAACAGCAATTACAACAATAATCGCAACAATTATCCCAACAATCGCAACATCAATCGCAACTACAACAAGCGGCCCAACAACAACAACAACAACAACAACAACAACAACAACAACTACAACAATCATCCCAACAACAATAATAACCGCAACAGCAACAACAATCAGAAGCAGCTATGCCAAAGGTGTGAAAAGTATCACTCGGGGTTCTGCACCAAATTTTGCAACAAGTGTAAAAGAAATGGTCATAGCGCGGTGAAGTGTGAGGTCTACGGACCAGGGGTTAATAGAATGAAAGGAACAAATGGTGTCGGAACGAGTAATGGCGGAGCAAGTAGTGTCGGAGCAAGTTATGCCAATGTAGTTTGTTATAAATGTGGAAAACCGGGCCACATTATTAGAAATTTCCCGAACTAGGAGAACACGAATGGACAAGGCCGCGGAAGAGTTTTCAATATTAATGCGGCAGAGGCACAGGAAGACCCGGAGCTTGTTACGGGTACGTTTCTTATTGACAATAAATCTGCTTACGTTTTATTTGATTCGGGTGCGGATAGAAGCTATATGAGTAGAGATTTTTGTGCTAAATTAAGTTGTCCATTGACGCCTTCGGATAGTAAATTTTTACTCGAATTAGCAAATGGTAAATTAATTTCAGCAGATAATATATGTCGGAATCGAGAAATTAAACTGGTTAGCGAAACATTTAAGATTGATTTGATACCAGTAGAGTTAGGGAGTTTTGATGTGATAATCGGTATGGACTGGTTGAAAGAAGTGAAAGCAGAGATCGTTTGTTACAAAAATGCAATTCGCATTATACGAGAAAAAGGAAAACCCTTAATGGTGTACGGAGAAAAGGGCAACACGAAGCTACATCTTATTAGTAATTTGAAGGCACAAAAACTAATAAGAAAAGGTTGCTATGCTGTTCTAGCACACGTCGAGAAAGTACAAACTGAAGAAAAGAGCATCAATGATGTTCCCATTGCAAAAGAATTTCTCGATGTATTTCCGAAAGAATTACCGGGATTACCCCCACATCGATCCGTTGAATTTCAAATAGATCTTGTACCAGGAGCTGCACCAATAGCTCGTGCTCCTTACAGACTCGCAGCCAGTGAGATGAAAGAACTGCAAAGCCAATTACAAGAACGTTTAGAGCGTGGTTTCATTCGACCAAGCACATCACCGTGGGGAGCTCCTGTTTTGTTTGTCAAGAAGAAAGATGGTACATTCAGGTTGTGTATCGACTACCGAGAGTTGAACAAACTTACCATCAAGAACCGCTACCCACTACCGAGAATCGACGACTTATTTGATCAACTACAAGGCTCGTCTGTTTATTCAAAGATTGACTTACGTTCCGGGTATCATCAAATGCGGGTGAAAGAAGATGATATTCCAAAGACTGCTTTCAGAACACGTTACGGTCATTACGAGTTTATGGTCATGCCGTTTGGTTTAACTAATGCACCAGCTGTGTTCATGGACCTTATGAACCGAGTGTGTGGACCATACCTTGACAAGTTTGTCATTGTTTTCATTGATGACATACTTATTTACTCAAAGAATGACCAAGAACACGGTGAACATTTGAGAAAGGTGTTAGAAGTATTGAGGAAGGAAGAATTGTACGCTAAGTTTTCAAAGTGTGCATTTTGGTTGGAAGAAGTTCAATTCCTCGCTCACATAGTGAACAAAGAAGGTATTAAGGTGGATCCGGCAAAGATAGAAACTGTTGAAAAGTGGGAAACCCTGAAAACTCCGAAACCCATACGCCAGTTTTTAGGACTAGCTGGTTACTACAGAAGGTTCATCCAAGACTTTTCCAGAATAGCAAAACCCTTGACTGCATTAACGCATAAAGGGAAGAAATTTGAATGGAATGATGAACAAGAGAAAGCGTTTCAGTTATTGAAGAAAAAGCTAACTACGGCACCTATATTGTCATTGCCTGAAGGGAATGATGATTTTGTGATTTATTGTGACGCATCAAAGCAAGGTCTCGGTTGTGTATTAATGCAACGAATGAAGGTGATTGCTTATGCGTCTAGACAATTGAAGATTCACGAACAAAATTATACGACGCATGATTTGGAATTAGGCGCGGTTGTTTTTGCATTAAAGACTTGGAGGCACTACTTATATGGGGTCAAAATTATTATATATACCGACCACAAAAGTCTTCAACACATATTTAATCAGAAACAACTGAATATGAGGCAGCGTAGGTGGATTGAATTATTGAATGATTACGACTTTGAGATTCGTTACCACCCGGGGAAGGCAAATGTGGTAGCCGATGCCTTGAGCAGGAAGGACAGAGAACCCATTCGAGTAAAATCTATGAATATAATGATTCATAATAACCTTACTACTCAAATAAAGGAGGCGCAACAAGGAGTTTTAAAAGAGGGAAATTTAAAGGATGAAATACCCAAAGGATCGGAGAAGCATCTTAATATTCGGGAAGACGGAACCCGGTATAGGGCTGAAAGGATTTGGGTACCAAAATTTGGAGATATGAGAGAAATGGTACTTAGAGAAGCTCATAAAACCAGATACTCAATACATCCTGGAACGGGGAAGATGTACAAGGATCTCAAGAAACATTTTTGGTGGCCGGGTATGAAAGCCGATGTTGCTAAATACGTAGGAGAATGTTTGACGTGTTCTAAGGTCAAAGCTGAGCATCAGAAACCATCAGGTCTACTTCAACAACCCGAAATCCCGGAGTGGAAATGGGAAAACATTACCATGGATTTCATCACTAAATTGCCAAGGACTGCAAGTGGTTTTGATACTATTTGGGTAATAGTTGATCGTCTCACCAAATCAGCACACTTCCTGCCAATAAGAGAAGATGACAAGATGGAGAAGTTAGCACGACTGTATTTGAAGGAAGTCGTCTCCAGACATGGAATACCAATCTCTATTATCTCTGATAGGGATGGCAGATTTATTTCAAGATTCTGGCAGACATTACAGCAAGCATTAGGAACTCGTCTAGACATGAGTACTGCCTATCATCCACAAACTGATGGGCAGAGCGAAAGGACGATACAAACGCTTGAAGACATGCTACGAGCATGTGTTATTGATTTCGGAAACAGTTGGGATCGACATCTACCGTTAGCAGAATTTTCCTACAACAACAGCTACCATTCAAGCATTGAGATGGCGCCGTTTGAAGCACTTTATGGTAGAAAGTGCAGGTCTCCGATTTGTTGGAGTGAAGTGGGGGATAGACAGATTACGGGTCCGGAGATTATACAAGAAACTACCGAGAAGATCATCCAAATTCAACAACGGTTGAAAACCGCCCAAAGTCGACAAAAGAGCTACGCTGACATTAAAAGAAAAGATATAGAATTTGAAATTGGAGAGATGGTCATGCTTAAAGTTGCACCATGGAAAGGTGTTGTTCGATTTGGTAAACGAGGGAAATTAAATCCAAGGTATATCGGACCATTCAAGATTATTGATCGTGTCGGACCAGTAGCTTACCGACTTGAGTTACCTCAACAACTCGCAGCTGTACATAACACTTTCCACGTCTCGAATTTGAAGAAATGTTTTGCTAAAGAAGATCTCACTATTCCGTTAGATGAAATCCAAATCAACGAAAAACTTCAATTCATCGAAGAACCCGTCGAAATAATGGATCGTAAGGTTAAAAGACTTAAGCAAAACAAGATACCAATTGTTAAGGTTTGATGGAATGCTCGTAGAGGACCCGAGTTCACCTGGGAGCATGAAGATCAGATGAAGAAGAAATACCCGCATCTATTTCCAGAAGATTCGTCAACACCTTCAACAGCTTAAAATTTCGGGACGAAATTTATTTAACGGGTAGTTACTGTAGTGACCTGAACTTTTTCATGTTTATATATATTAATTGAGATTGATATTTACACGATTAAATGTTTCCAACATGTTAAGCAATCAAACTTGTTAAGACTTGATTAATTGAAATATGTTTCATATAGACAATTGACCACCCAAGTTGACCGGTGATTCACGAACGTTAAAACTTGTAAAAACTATATGATGACATATGTATGGATATATATATATAGTTAACATGATACTATGATAAGTAAACATATCATTAAGTATATTAACAATGAACTACATATGTAAAAACAAGACTACTAACTTAATGATTTTTAAACGAGACATATATGTAACGATTATCGTTGTAAAGACATTTAATGTATATATATATCATATTAAGAGATATTCATACATGATAATATCATGATAATATAATAATTTAAAATCTCATTTGATATTATAAACATTGGATTAACAACATTTAACAAGACCGTTAACCTAAAGGTTTAAAAACAACACTTACATGTAACGACTAACGATGACTTAACGACTCAGTTAAAATGTATATACATGTAGTGTTTTAATATGTATTTATACACTTTTGAAAGACTTCAATACACTTATCAAAATACTTCTACTTAACAAAAATGCTTACAATTACATCCTCGTTCAGTTTCATCAACAATTCTACTCGTATGCACCCGTATTCGTACTCGTACAATACACAGCTTTTAGATGTATGTACTATTGGTATATACACTCCAATGATCAGCTCTTAGCAGCCCATGTGAGTCACCTAACACATGTGGGAACCATCATTTGGCAAATAGCATGAAATATCTCATAAAATTACAAAAATATGAGTAATCATTCATGACTTATTTACATGAAAACAAAATTACATATCCTTTATATCTAATCCATACACCAACGACCAAAAACACCTACAAACACTTTCATTCTTCAATTTTCTTCATCTAATTAATCTCTCTCAAGTTCTATCTTCAAGTTCTAAGTGTTCTTCATATATTCTACAAGTTCTAGTTACATAAAATCAAGAATACTTTCAAGTTTGCTAGCTCACTTCCAATCTTGTAAGGTGATCATCCAACCTCAAGAAATCTTTGTTTCTTACAGTAGGTTATCATTCTAATACAAGGTAATAATCATATTCAAACTTTGGTTCAATTTCTATAACTATAACAATCTTATTTCAAGTGATGATCTTACTTGAACTTGTTTTCGTGTCATGATTCTGCTTCAAGAACTTCGAGCCATCCAAGGATCCGTTGAAGCTAGATCCATTTTTCACTTTTCCAGTAGGTTTATCCAAGGAACTTAAGGTAGTAATGATGTTCATAACATCATTCGATTCATACATATAAAGCTATCTTATTCGAAGGTTTAAACTTGTAATCACTAGAACATAGTTTAGTTAATTCTAAACTTGTTCGCAAACAAAAGTTAATCCTTCTAACTTGACTTTTAAAATCAACTAAACACATGTTCTATATCTATATGATATGCTAACTTAATGATTTAAAACCTGGAAACACGAAAAACACCGTAAAACCGGATTTACGCCGTCGTAGTAACACCGCGGGCTGTTTTGGGTTAGTTAATTAAAAACTATGATAAACTTTGATTTAAAAGTTGTTATTCTGAGAAAATGATTTTTATTATGAACATGAAACTATATCCAAAAATTATGGTTAAACTCAAAGTGGAAGTATGTTTTCTAAAATGGTCATCTAGACGTCGTTCTTTCGACTGAAATGACTACCTTTACAAAAACGACTTGTAACTTATTTTTCCGACTATAAACCTATACTTTTTCTGTTTAGATTCATAAAATAGAGTTCAATATGAAACCATAGCAATTTGATTCACTCAAAACGGATTTAAAATGAAGAAGTTATGGGTAAAACAAGATTGGATAATTTTTCTCATTTTAGCTACGTGAAAATTGGTAACAAATCAATTCCAACCATAAATTAATCAACTTGTATTGTATATTATGTAATCTTGAGATACCATAGACACGTATACAATGTTTCAACCTATCATGTCGACACATCTATATATATTTCGGAACAACCATAGACACTCTATATGTGAATGTTGGAGTTAGCTATACAGGGTTGAGGTTGATTCCAAAATATGTATAGTTTGAGTTGTGATCAATACTGAGATACATATACACTGGGTCGTGGATTGATTCAAGATAATATTTATAGATTTATTTCTGTATATCTAACTGTGGACAACTAGTTGTAGGTTACTAACGAGGACAGCTGACTTAATAAACTTAAAACATCAAAATATATTAAAAGTGTTGTAAATATATTTTGAACATACTTTGATATATATGTATATATTGTTATAGGTTCGTGAATCAACCAGTGGCCAAGTCTTACTTCCCGACGAAGTTAAAATCTGTGAAAGTGAGTTATAGTCCCACTTTTAAAATCTAATATTTTTGGGATGAGAATACATGCAGGTTTTATAAATGATTTACAAAATAGACACAAGTACGTGAAACTACATTCTATGGTTGAATTATCTAAATCGAATATGCCCCTTTTTATTAAGTCTGGTAATCTAAGAATTAGGGAACAGACACCCTAATTGACGCGAATCCTAAAGATAGATCTATCGGGCCTAACAAACCCCATCCAAAGTACCGGATGCTTTAGTACTTCGAAATTTATATCATATCCGAAGGGTGTCCCGGAATGATGGGGATATTCTTATATATGCATCTTGTTAATGTCGGTTACCAGGTGTTCACCATATGAATGATTTTTATCTCTATGTATGTGATGTGTATTGAAATATGAAATCTTGTGGTCTATTATTATGATTTGATATATATAGGTTAAACCTATAACTCACCAACATTTTTGTTGACGTTTTAAGTATGTTTATTCTCAGGTGATTATTAAGAGCTTCCGCTGTCGCATACTTAAATAAGGACGAGATTTGGAGTCCATGCTTGTATGATATTGTGTAAAAACTGCATTCAAGAAACTTATTTTGTTGTAACATATTTGTATTGTAAACCATTATGTAATGGTCGTGTGTAAACAGGATATTTTAGATTATCATCATTTGATAATCTACGTAAAGCTTTTTAAACCTTTATTGATGAAATAAAGGTTATGGTTTGTTTTAAAATGAATGCAGTCTTTCAAAAACGTCTCATATAGAGGTCAAAACCTCGCAACGAAATCAATTAATATGGAACGTTTTTAATCAATAAGAACGGGACATTTCACAAATGAGGTTGTATGTTGATTATGTGTATACCTATATGCGTATTATAGGTAAAATCTTGCTCGATCACGTGTGGTGGGGATTTCGTGCATGGTTTGTAATGCTCGAGTTCACGAGGTGAGTGGAATAATTATATACGTAGGTATATAATGTATTTATTTGTTGTAGCGTGAGATGTGAAGTGTCGATGTGCTAAGACACCACATTTGCTAAGACACAACTCAAAGTAATGTGACGGGTGAAGTGTCGATGTGCTAAGACACCACTCAAAGTAATATGACGGGTGAAGTGTCGATGTGTTAATACGCCACCCGGGGTGAAGTGTCGATGTGTTAAGACACCACCCGGAGTGAAGTATCGATGTGCTAAGATGCCACTCCAAGTAAGTTGAAGGGTGAAGTGCCGATGTGTTAAGGTGCCACTCGAGGTGAAGTATCGACGTGTTAAGATGCCACCTCAAATAAAATGAAGAGTGAAGTGTCGAAGTGTTAAGACACCACTCGGGGTGAAGTGTCGATGTGTTAAGACGCCACCCAGGGTGAAGTATCGACGTGTTAAGATGCCACCCGTGGGGTTAGTGTACGAAGTGTTAAGTGCACTAATGGTTGTTATGAACTCCGACGGTCTTTAAACACCGTTTCCTCGTCCGATTGGTTAACCATGGTTATGTGTTGTAGTTTTAGCATATTAAATTGTGAACTATATGCTTTTGGCGGTGCTAGCTTATTGTGAATTGCGGATATTTTAGTATGCATTATGATTGCATGTTTGTTGAGTTGCTAGCTCGTATGCGGTATTTGTGTAAGTGTTTGCAAGTAAGTATATTATATATGTATGTGTATAATTATTGCATTCACTAAGCTTTCATAGCTTACCCTCTCGTTGTTTACATTTTTATAGATTCGCGTGGAGGTGATGGCTCGGGTAAGCGTGAGAACTATTGGATTGTGTAGGTTGCTTTAGAGGACGTGCTTTGGATTGATTAGGATTGGGTAGCGTATCCCCAATCGCCATGCTCGGTCTAAGTTTTGTATTTGATGTGGTAGCGTGGGGGTACGTGATAGTACTATATTTTACTACGAAATACGTTACAAATTACCCAAGTTTTAATTATTTATTTACAAATGGGATATACCTAAACCTTGCTACAACACTATAGGCAGTGTACCTAATCGTAGAGTAGTATAGTTTTTAGTAAGTCCGGTTCGTTCCACAGGGAGCGAGCTTATTGCACACTATATTTTTAAACAACTATATTTGTACAAAATATATATAATTATATATAATAATATATAAAAGGGGGTTTACCGTTTAATGACCGGTTTGTCGATTTATATTTTAAGCGAAGCGTATAGTAAATGATGATATTTAACTAACAATATAAAATAAATAACAATAATTAAAATGACAATAAATAAAAGTACGAGGAAAAATGAAATAAAATATATTATGCTTATTTAAACTTCCGTAACTATGATGTTTGACGTTTTGATTTTAATCTATTGTCCTGGGTTAATTGTCCTTTGTCCTGGATGTATTTGAAACCTATCTGGTTTTTGTCCACAATAGTTCATTGATCATAATTATAAAATGCTCGGCAAATTTAACCTTATGCCCGAAGTCAAATATTCCAACTAACTGGGGATTCGAACTGTAACAAGGTCTTAATACTTTGCTTAATGAATACACCAGGTTATCGACTGTGTGTAAACCAAGGTTTTAATACTTTGTTAACAATTACACCAATTACCCTTGAATGTAATCCACCCCTGTTTTAATGAGTCCATTGACTATTAATCCATCCCCGTGTCCGGTCAAATGAACAATAATTCGTACTTATAAATATCCCGCCCATCGTGTCCGATTAAGCGTATGTGGTTATATATAGATACGTCAAATCATAACCTTTATATTAAATTAACGAGGTATCGTTAATTTAATATAAAGCCCATTAATAGCCCATAGTCTAATTTCCACAAGTGTCGTTCTTTTGTCCAAACCCCAATTATGGTACAAAACCCAATTACCCCGTCTTTAATATTTAGTCCAACATCATGATTACTTTGGCTCAAATAAGCATAATAATAACTTAAGTACGAGACATTAATTTAAAAAGGAGAACATAGCTTACATTGATTACTTATCGCGTAGTGTTACACGGACAGAGCTCCGACTTTAAAAACCCGTAAAAATAACTTTTACATAACTCAAACTAATCTAATATAACACTAATCTATACTATATATACATATATATATTTATTTATATTATACTAGGGAGTATTATTATTATTATATATTTTTTTTACACGCAGAATTCGTGACCTTTTATAGGAGTTTTGATTTATGACAGCTCCGCGAGTCGTGGAGTTTTTAGCCTTCAAACTCCGCGAGTCGCGGAGTTTGAAAATCCAGCTCAGGATCATTTGTCTCATAGCTTGTCGACATAATTTTTAAATATATATAATATATAAATAATTTATATAATTATTTAAATATTATATTATATTCTTGTGCATAGTTGACTTGTAATTTTTGGTCCGTTGCGTCGGGCGTTGATAGTTGACTCAAGTCCCGGTTCCGGATTTTCGAACGTCCTTGCGTACAATTTAATATCTTGTACTTTGCGTTTTGTAACTTGTACTCTTGTCATTTTTAGACGTTTTTCATCAATAAATTGAACCTTTTGAATTGTATCTTGAACATTTGAGCTTTTTGGACGTTTGTGTCTTCAAATCTTCGTTTTCGCCTTTTGTCTTCGCACTTATTTATTTAAACAATTACAATGAAAATATAATACAATTACATATGAAAACCTATTATTTAGGAGGGATATTGCTATGAAATATATGTTCCTTTTTAACCTTATCAAACATCCCCACACTTGAGCGTTGCTTGTCCTCAAGCAATACAGAATTTGAAATAAAAACATACATGAATCACTTTTTTATTCATCACACTTTGTACATCAGTGATTTTGATATGGTGGTATAAACAATGATAGTAACGATAGAACCATGGTTAAAGGTGGGTGTGTCATCCACAGTTGCCTCGGGTTTAGGTCAACGACACTTGCAATCAAATAGCCGATTTACTTTCGGTTTCCAAAGCAAAGTGCACATTTGAAAGGCGGTTTACAGTCCCACATGACTATGAAAATTTAGATCCGTAAGGAAATTGGATCTTTATGAAAATATTTGATCTTTTGAAAATTCAATCTAGTTTTTACCCTAGATAAGTTTTCCGGAATAACCCTTCACCGGTGTTTGCAAATTTTTTTTTTTTTTTTGTGGGTTGTGTGGGTTTCAGATTTGAAAATTTTAGCTCAACACTTGTGGTTTTGTGTTACCCACTTGCTAACCTTGTATTTAGGAAAGCAACACGTCCAGTTTACTTGTCCCGTATATTACCTTTCGGCAAACTACCGTCCGGTTGTAAAGGAAAACGATGAACAAGAAACTGTTAAGGCAATGTCCCGTGACTTGCTTTTAATTATGGTCTATAAACGTGTCGGATGCTAGTACTATCCTTTGTAGGAGCAATAGTAAAGATCATCCTATGATTTTTCGGTCTGGCATAAGGCCCTGTCTTCGACCATGCTATGCAACCACCGTTCTTACGGTTGACACCCGATTTGGTTCAGGTGACCTAATGAATTCCAGGTGAATTCCTAGGATTTTACGTTCAATGGTAATGAACGCATTGAAAATGGATTTTCAGAAAACAAATCGGTTTGCAATTTTGATCAAAATATTTTCTCGTTCAAGCTCGAGTTTAGATATCATTGAATTCCATGAGTTTGAATTCTCAATCTTTAAGGTCAATCTCTAGGATTGAGTAATATCAGTCTTAAAAGCTGATTTTTAATCTTTAAGGAGATTATCCTTTCTGGGGATCTGATTCATTAGTCTTATCAAGCTAATTTGCATGGTGCCCCCCCATTGTACGAGATAAATCCTTCTCATGGTTAGGATAAATCTGACCACTTGGCGACCCTGTTTAATGCTGAGGTCCGTGGATTTCCTGCTGATTTTAGAGATGACTTTTCTAGATTTTTCGTCAACCTACAGCTGGTCTAGACGACAACTTCATGACCTAAATCAAGAAGCGCGTTTCTTTTTCGGAAGACTTTACTTCCTTTTAATGATGGAATTGATTCATCGTGTAGATCCATCTTTCTTACAGTAAATCGGGTAAAACTGATTAAAATCGTCCAAAACAAAAGTACCTGCAATAACTTTACAGAAACATGTGATAGATAGTTTTTAATTGAATAACTTGGTACATTCTCCCCACACTTAGTTTCTTTCTTTGCTTTTTTTATTCTCCTTTATTCCATTTTAAATGAATTCAATCGTTTTAGGGTGTTTCTCAATTTATGTCCTTTCCGAGGTAACGATAATTTCGGCATTAACACCTAGTTTTATCGTTCATAAATATGTATAAACATGATTTTGAATTCATTTAGTTAAAAATTTTTAAAATTTTCATAATATTTAGAAAATAAGCCAAGTATAAACCCGAGAGAATTTATAACCCTTCCCCACACTTGAGATCATGCAATGCCCTCATTTGCATGAAATCAGACTATAATTATAAATTCATGAGGGTGATTAGAGTAGGAAAGTGATTAAAAATACCCAGTTTGTAATTACAAAGCTCGTCGAATGATAGATGGCTCGCCTCATCGTTCATTCCTTCATCTATTATATCACATTTGTTGTTTTGCATCTTGTCGTCAAAATCAGTAGCTTTTGCTGAACTTAATGTTATTCTTTGAAAGTGCGTTGTTTTACCCTGTTTTGTACATAATAAAATACAAACATACATATACATATTTTTGAAGTTTGGTATATTACCCTACTTTCAAAAATTTATTTTATTTAATATTTTTTTGGCATACTTTAAATCAATAAAATTAAAAATAATGATAACAAAATTTGTCGTCCCGCCCTCGGGTAAAGCAATTTCGGCTCAACGACCTAGTCTTCAACTCACGACGAATTTTAGAAATCAATTTTTTTAAACTTAATGAAATAAAGTAAATTTTGTTTTTAAAATCACACAAAAACTTAAATTTGAAAAGCATATTAATTTCATATAAAACCTATAAAACAAAAAAAAATCAGAATGGAGGGAGAAAACTAGTTCTTTAGTGTCTGCTAGCGGAAAAGACCAATCGGGTTCCATTCTCGGAACTACACGAGAACAGAACAACTAACTCTAGACAGCATTTTCTTTTTAGAACACTTGAATCTCCCCACACTTAGGTAGCTGTGGTGTCGAAATTGTGATTAACTTCATCGTCAATTTCTCTTGGTCCATAATCAACTTGCATATCTGTGACTTTTTCTTTAAGCCATTGACTAGCTTCTCCCGTAATATCCACAATTTCAACTAGTTTCGCCTTTTCTTTGGGCGACAGATTGGATACTAATCGGTTACATAACTTAAAGTTCCCCTTACTTTTAGCATCAATAACCCGTTTAAAAAGTTTCTTCATTGAACTGTTAATAACGGGGTCATCTAATTTCGTATCAACAACGGGGTTCTTTATTATCAAGTCATCATTAGGTGTTACTTCATTTTCCCCACACTTAGGCGTTTCATTATTGTTTAGCACTACCGCTGAAGTTGGTAAAACAACATGGTTATTACCAATCGTTTTTATTGGTTCAATGGTTTTGGTTGGTGGAGATTTAGACTTTCGAATCATAAAGGTGATTGATTTGTCACCACTTTTAAGTGTCATTCTTCCATTTCCTACATCAAATAACGCCCCGGTGGACGCTAAGAATGGTCGACCTAAAATTAGAGGAATGTTTGGGTCCTCTTCTATGTCAATGACAATGAATTCGACTAGAAAGGTTAAATTACCTACTTGAATGGGTAGGTTGTTAGCAATTCCAACTGGGTGCTTAATGGTTTGATCAAGGAGTCGAACACTCATATCAGTTGGACTTAACTTACCTACACCTAATCTCTTATATAAGGAAAGAGGCATAACACTTACACTTGCACCTAAATCTGCTAGTGCATCATACATGACACAATCACTAAGTAGACAAGGAACAATAAATTCACCCGGATCACCTACCCTAGGTGGAGGTTTTGGTGGAACTGTCTTCACCGGGTTTATATTTACGGCTTTTGTTTCTTGCACTTTCTTATTCTTTTTCTTCTTCTTCTTTCCAGAGGTATCACAATCTTTATTACCTATCACTTGCTCATACTCAACTCCTTTTCTTGGAAACGGGATGGGTGGTTTGTATGGTGCCACCACTGGCTTTACATACTCGGGTGGTGGTGGTGTAACTTCTTCATTGTTACTCTCATCTAAAACCTTCCCATCTTCTGGTGCTGGTTTTTCAGAATTCGTTGAAACCATATTAACATTCTCATTCCGAGGATTTACTTCAGTATTACTCGGTAGCTTTCCTTGTTCCCTCTCGCTCATCATGCTAGCAAGAGTACCAACATGTTTTTCTAGATTCAAAATAGAAGCTTGTTGAGTTCTTAATGACTGATCAAACCTTTCGTTTGTTTGAGTTTGAGATGTAATAAATTGTGTTTGAGATTCAACTAGCTTTGCCATTATTTCTTCTAGATTTGGCTTTTTCTCTTCGGTTTGTTGTGGTGGTTTATACAAGCCATGTCTTTGTGGATTGAAAGTGTTGTTTTGAGTTGGTTGGTTATTCGAACCTTGTTGGTTATACGAGTTGTTGTTGGGTCCATTTGGATTGTAAAGAGTGTTTTGATTTCGATTGAAGTTTATCCTTGGCGGTTGATAATTATTTTGATAATTACTTCCCGTCCTTTGGTTCATATAGGAAACATTCTCTCGTTGTTCCATCGTTAGTTCAATGTGACAATCTTTCAATAAGTGTGGTCCACCGCATTGCTTACAACTAATTCGTATTTCGTGAATATCTTTATTCATCTTTTCCATTCGTCTTTCGAAAGCATCTATTTTTGCGAAAACGGAATCAAAGTCATGGCTAGAATCGGCTCTAGCCGCTTTAGATGATCGAAAGATATCTTTTTCTTGATGCCACTCATGAGAGTGGGAAGCAGTGTTATCAATAATTTTGTAAGCTTCAGTTGCGGTTTTCTTCATAATGGAACCACCAGCTGTTATGTCGATGTCTTTTCTTGTAGCAACGTTGACACCTTGGTAGAATATTTGTACTATTTGATAAGTGTCTAAACCGTGTTGAGGACATCCTCTCAACATCCTTCCGAATCTTGTCCACGCCTCATATAATGTTTCATTTGGCTTTTGTGTGAACGTAACAATTTCTCCTTGAAGTCTCACGGCTTTAGATGCCGGAAAGAATCTTTGAAGAAAATTTTCAACTAAGACATCCCATGTGTCAATCGCCCCTTCAGGTAACGATTCTAACCAATCTTTGGCTTCTCCCTTTAAAGTCCAGGGAAACAACATGAGATATATCTGTTCATCCTCCACTTCTCGGATTTTGAATAGTGTACAGATCCTATTAAAGGTACGAAGATGTTCGTTGGGATCTTCTTTTGGCGTACCACTATATTGGCACTGATTAGTTACCATATGTAGAATTTGTCCTTTGATTTCATAATCTGGAGCATTAACTTCTGGCTTAATAATGGCGTGACCTTGGACCGTGCGTTTAGCTCTCATTCGATCTTCCATACTTAGAGGTTCCGTTACTTCCATAATTGAATTCGTTGAATACGAATCACTAGAGGACTCTGATTTAACGGTTTGTGGTTCAGGATCTTGGAATTGTCCTTGAATATCATCCAGTTTCTTAGTTGTGAAATCGGGTTCAAAAGATGGATTGTCGGAAATTTGAATTGGAGTATTTGTTCGACTGGATGATGATTCTAAAGAAAAATCAACGGCGACAATATTTGCTAAATGTCTTGATCGAGTTACAGGTGGTGAACGTTTTGCTCGGTGCATTCACAGAATATCCTAGTAGTTATAAAAAAAATAAGAAAAACTTATATAAGTTGTCCAATTAATAGACTTTTCTGATTTTGCCCACGTTTCGAATAGCCAAAAGATGTAGCAGGTAGCCAGGTCCCTTTAAATCGGAAGCCCACAACTAGCCACTAACAAATCCAACTATTACTACGAACCAGAAAAATGTCAACGTCTATTAACTTAACCGCTTAAATAATTTTTCTTTCCGTTTGAGAATTAGATAAGAAATAGAGAAAATTCTAAGTCCTAAAAACTAGAGCGTCGAGAAATAAGAAAGAAATAGATTGCGCGTCGAAAAATGTCGAAAAATAAAAGGTCGAAAAATAGGCGTCGAAAAATAAAAATAAGAAAGTAGCGCGAAAAACGGCGTCGCAAAATTCTAAAGCACCTAAATCTTAATCTAAGGAATAAGCACTTAAGGGATTTTACGGCAAACCTAAAAATTCTAGAAATAAAAATAACTATGCAAAACTAAACTTAATACTAAAAATTGTAACTATAGTCTAAAAATCTAAAGGTAATAAAACTTAAAAAAAAAATTATTATTTATTATTTTTTAAAAAAAAAAATTTTTTTTTAAATTTTTTTTTTGTTTTTTTTAAAAAAACGAATTTTTTTTTTTTACAAATTTTTTTTTTTTAAAAAAAACGAATTTTTTTTCTTAAAAAAAAACGTTTTTTATTACAACTTTTTTTTTTTTTTTTTTAAAACGATTTTTTTTTACAAATTAATAATTTTTTTATAATTATTATTTTTTTTCAAAACTTTTTTTTTAATTCATTTACTATTTATGAATAGTAAATGAAAAGAAATTAATTAATTTACTATTCACATGAAAGCGACATGATAGAAATTATTAATTACAAGTTACATAATATACCCCTGAAGTATTTAATAAATACGACTTTTTAAAACTTTACGTATTAAATTTTGATTCTAAAATATTATTATATTATTATATTCTATTTCAATATTATTATATTATTATATTCTATTTCAATATTATTATATTATTATATTTTATTTCAATATTATTATAATTAAAAATATAGCGTTTTAGCGCTCCCCGGCAGCGGCGCCAAAAACTTGATGTGGTAGCGTGGGGGTACGTGATAGTACTATATTTTACTACGAAATACGTTACAAATTACCCAAGTTTTAATTATTTATTTACAAATGGGATATACCTAAACCTTGCTACAACACTATAGGCAGTGTACCTAATCGTAGAGTAGTATAGTTTTTAGTAAGTCCGGTTCGTTCCACAGGGAGCGAGCTTATTGCACACTATATTTTTAAACAACTATATTTGTACAAAATATATATAATTATATATAATAATATATAAAAGGGGGTTTACCATTTAATGACCGGTTTGTCGATTTATATTTTAAGCGAAGCGTATAGTAAATGATGATATTTAACTAACAATATAAAATAAATAACAATAATTAAAATGACAATAAATAAAAGTACGAGGAAAAATGAAATAAAATATATTATGCTTATTTAAACTTCCGTAACTATGATGTTTGACGTTTTGATTTTAATCTATTGTCCTGGGTTAATTGTCCTTTGTCCTGGATGTATTTGAAACCTATCTGGTTTTTGTCCACAATAGTTCATTGATCATAATTATAAAATGCTCGGCAAATTTAACCTTATGCCCGAAGTCAAATATTCCAACTAACTGGGGATTCGAACTGTAACAAGGTCTTAATACTTTGCTTAATGAATACACCAGGTTATCGACTGTGTGTAAACCAAGGTTTTAATACTTTGTTAACAATTACACCAATTACCCTTGAATGTAATCCACCCCTGTTTTAATGAGTCCATTGACTATTAATCCATCCCCGTGTCCGGTCAAATGAACAATAATTCGTACTTATAAATATCCCGCCCATCGTGTCCGATTAAGCGTATGTGGTTATATATAGATACGTCAAATCATAACCTTTATATTAAATTAACGAGGTATCGTTAATTTAATATAAAGCCCATTAATAGCCCATAGTCTAATTTCCACAAGTGTCGTTCTTTTGTCCAAACCCCAATTATGGTACAAAACCCAATTACCCCGTCTTTAATATTTAGTCCAACATCATGATTACTTTGGCTCAAATAAGCATAATAATAACTTAAGTACGAGACATTAATTTAAAAAGGAGAACATAGCTTACATTGATTACTTATCGCGTAGTGTTACACGGACAGAGCTCCGACTTTAAAAACCCGTAAAAATAACTTTTACATAACTCAAACTAATCTAATATAACACTAATCTATACTATATATACATATATATATTTATTTATATTATACTAGGGAGTATTATTATTATTATATATTTTTTTTACACGCAGAATTCGTGACCTTTTATAGGAGTTTTGATTTATGACAGCTCCGCGAGTCGTGGAGTTTTTAGCCTTCAAACTCCGCGAGTCGCGGAGTTTGAAAATCCAGCTCAGGATCATTTGTCTCATAGCTTGTCGACATAATTTTTAAATATATATAATATATAAATAATTTATATAATTATTTAAATATTATATTATATTCTTGTGCATAGTTGACTTGTAATTTTTGGTCCGTTGCGTCGGGCGTTGATAGTTGACTCAAGTCCCGGTTCCGGATTTTCGAACGTCCTTGCGTACAATTTAATATCTTGTACTTTGCGTTTTGTAACTTGTACTCTTGTCATTTTTAGACGTTTTTCATCAATAAATTGAACCTTTTGAATTGTATCTTGAACATTTGAGCTTTTTGGACGTTTGTGTCTTCAAATCTTCGTTTTCGCCTTTTGTCTTCGCACTTATTTATTTAAACAATTACAATGAAAATATAATACAATTACATATGAAAACCTATTATTTAGGAGGGATATTGCTATGAAATATATGTTCCTTTTTAACCTTATCAGTATTAAACTAAAATGGGTCGAAATGGTCACTTGTTGTAAATTGGGTCGATGTGGGCCCAATGTTGTAAAACTTGTTTTATTATGAAAACGTGTTAGTTTTACTTACTTTATCGTGTTGTGAAACCGTTTCGTCTAAAAGTGCCCGGAAGTGGACGATCTTTTTGTCAAAAAAGGAAAGAGTGGACAGACCACTTTCGAGCGCCGCTTCACAGTGGGGCGCGCCACGCCGAATGCTGAACTGGCCAGATTTGATAAAAAAAAAATTAAGCATTGTCGGTTGGATAATGGGTTGGGTTGTTACAAGTGGTATCAGAGCATGGTCTAAGGGAATTAGGTGACTTTGGAATAGGTACCTAGTCTTAAACTTATTGACAGTGGTGCGTTAATTGCGGGACTTGTAGGATTACGGGTCAGATTGAGATTTGTTAGTGCCTTAGAGTAGGTGACTAACTAGGACTTGTGCTTGTCCAATGTGGAATTTTGTGGGCCCTATTTCGTGTGTAAATTAGTGCCTTAGATCGCTAGTGCCTAATGTAAGTAGGCAAACTTGGACGTTGTTTTAGTGATAGTCACCTAGGTTGTAGGTTGACTTGTTGTTGTGGTGTACTTGTATACGTTTATTATTATTGTATATTGGTGTATATATACAGGTATCTTTTGGTGCGGTGTCCGAGGGACGAATCTATTGGAGAGATTCGCATGTTTGGCGGGTTAAGTGATCAAGTTCACGGTAAGGACTTGGGACATTCGGGTACTAGGAGTTATCGCGAGTTATTTTGTGTGAATGTTGTGTCAGTCCGGGTAAAGTACTTTGCATGACCATGTGGAAATGGTAAGGTACGCATTTGTAATAGTGATTGATCACCATTATTACGAAAGTGTATCTTGACACCAAGCATGACATGACAAGTACCAAACGGAGGAAACGTGGCATGGTTGGGGTAGAACGGGACGAATTAGGAATCTTTTATTGGTTCCTAGAATATAGTTGTCTCGAGTGATGTGCTTGTTGTCACATCGAGTTCTTTACGATTCGGGAAGTGTACGATGGATTCGATTAGTTAAGTGAGCGAGCCAACTCACGAGTTTGGTGCGTGCTTAGTCACCCTAAGTAGTGGGTGCACTGTTGAGATTGTTATTGGTTTTAGTTACCCATCGTAACTAGGATGACCGATTTACGTTTGCGTGTGTGCGGGGAAGACTTGAATTCCGTAATGGAATGCAATAAGTCTAATGATTGTAGTTTTGAGTTACACTCGGTTGAGTGTGTGGTTAGAGAATAGTGTTAGGATTCTTGTTGTGAGTCGCCTTGGAATTGGCGAGATCGAGGAGTCTTCGGGTCGTTAAACTCATGGGAGTGAGACCCGTATAATGTTGTTTGTGTTAGTATGTTGTGGGTTATAGGGTAACATTCCTAATGGAATATCCCTTGTAGTAGTGGTTTTATTGAGGTGTGGAAGGATGTAAGACTTGGTGTTGCCAAGCATCTCCTTAGTGTTGGATGAAAAGTTTCGTTAGGCTATATCGATTGGCCTTGTGGAAATTTGTGGGTAGCGTGTGATCACTAGGAACTTTCGATAAGATGATAAACCGTAAGGTTTGTCGGGTAGGTATGACTTCGGGTCATTATTATAGAGAGATAGGTGACATCGGGTGTATGGAACCTAAAGATCGAGTTTCTAAAAATTCGGTTGATTGTGGTGGGAGTCAGTATGACACGGCGTTAGGTGCCTTCTTATACATGTTAGTGTAATGTTCAACTCCGGTGATGGTGTGATCACCTTGTGCTTAGGGTTCCTATGAGATACCCTTGGAAGCATCGAAGATTTTAAATAGTGATCGACGGGTGATAGTAATTCGACGGTTGCGAAAGTCGAAGTTTAGGAGCATTGCAGTAAATACTTCTTATGAAGTGGCGGATGAGCGAACCTTGTTACTCTTATGTGATAGACGAGTAAGGATGACCGGTGAGCCGGTGATGGACTTAATGGTCGATTAGGTCGAAGGTTATGATGAAGCATTGATATTGCGGTCGATGCAATTATTGTGACGGATTGGTCACTCTTCTCCATGAGAGTGAGCAATTGTTGATAAAGATTCGTTGCGTAGAAGGTCGGGTGATCTCGACTGTGATGCATGACTGATTAAGCGGTGTGGCATATGCCTAGTCATAGAAGCGTATGTGGGACTTTGGTGGAGTTCGCTTTGCGAACGATGAAGAGCTGTTAATTATGATTTGTGGTATGACGGTGCGATGTCGTCGCGTGTACGACGTCTCAAGTGATTATACATGTCGGCTCTGAGAGCCTAAAGTGAATTTGCGGTGATTTGATGTTTATGACCAACGGTGAGAATGGTCAGGTGTGACGTGGAATTACAATTCCGCGGGATGTTATCATCTTGTCGGTGAGAATGGAGAGATAAATCCTAAGTGGGGGAGTTTTTACTGCCGCCCGAGGAATCTACGGTGGTGTTAGATCAAGTGAAGCGTAAGTCTTCTTGTATAAGGTGGTCGTGCAGTACCAAGTGCGGTATGAGACCAAGTGTGAAGTTTGAGATCACGGACGTGAGAGAATGTAACTGTCGTTGCGGGTGCTCTCGTGATGTAAAATTGGGTTGGTGCGAAACCCGGATAGTGCTGTTGAGTAGGTACGAGTTCGATTTCGGTATGGATACTGTATTTTCCCTTTCGGGAAACGTGATTGTGGATATTGTCAGTGGATTATTCCACTTTATGGATGATTGTGAGGCGGGGAGTTCTATTTCAGATTGTCTCACATAGAGACACGCGGGTTTTGTTTGTTTGCGAGGGTGCATTCCCTAGTGATGCGGCCCGTTAGCCGCATTGAAATGTCGAAACCATCCTTAACAGACGGTCTAGGTTGGAGGATTCACCTGACATTGGTGAATACTTTTGAAGGTCGCGTGACGAATTGCGAATTGTTGGGATGATAATTCGCTATTGACAGGATTCTAGTATACAAATAGTTTCCATGCTAGTGCTAGGAAGCCGTATTGTATGGATGTGTTGTTGGGTTTAGGGGAGAAACCCTATGTCGAGTGTTGATGTTTTGTCTAACTTGTGGTGTATTATTGTCGTCATGGATTAATTCAGACACGGAAGGTCGTGTGCGGATCCATTCATGGGAAAGTTTGTATCCCTAGTGTAATTAGTTGGTGATACCGAAATTTCTTCGTTGAAGGAATGACCCGATTGTGGAGACGAGGGGAGTTGGTTCTTGAATCGGAGAACATTCATGATTGAACGGTTGAGTGTACGTTTATGAACCGGTGAAGCACGAAGTTTTAACGCGGCATGAATCCTTCTCGATTTGGATTAATGCAAGACTTGGGTCACAGCGTAGTGGACCTAGTAGATCGCATTGGGTGATATAGTTAAGGATGTAGCTTGTTGCGAGTTGTAGACGGGAGAACTTGAAGGGATGTTAAGTGGTAAGTGTTATCCGTAAGGATTTACTTTTACTCGGTCTTCGTCGTTTTGGATGTTGACCTTATTGTGGGACGTGGTTACTCTTGGCATTGTACTTGTGAAGGGTACACCAAAGGGGTGATATCTCGGTACGAGATTGGTTGAGTTCTTCCAGATCTGAGGGATTGAGCAAGTTTCTAGTGCTCGGATTCGTGGATTTGGTAAATCGCGGATAGAGATTTAAGTTGAAAGGGGGTGATTCATCGGAAGGGTCGCTTAAGTGCGGTGTATGATCTTCGCGTTGCGGGAAATTTCGTAGACTTCGAGTTCGAAAGTACGTCGAAGGACCATAGGATGTAGATCCGGATGGGTTAAGTAACGAAGATCACGAGGACGTGATCGAGTTTAAGTGGGGGAGAGTTGTAAGACCCAAATATTTATTGTACATAATGTATTTATGGTGTACGATGCGTGTATGAAGTGTACGAGACATGTACGTGTTGCTCGCTCGAACGTCGAAGAAAACTGGACGTTGTTTGGAGTCACAAGGTGTGTACGTACCTCTTCGACCCTAAATAAAGTTTGATTTGATATTTCAAAACCTTACCATTAGAAAGGAAATCTTATTACGTTTCCATCGATATTTGATTCATCGAAAAAGGAGCTACGGTCAAAAAGTTATGGCCAAAACAAGTTACTGAAAACTGACCTGAAGGTTGGAGCGGCGCTCCACCCTTTGGAGCGGCGCTCCGATCGCGTCTGATGCAATTTTCAGCATTTTTAAAGGGTTAAATGAGGGATACTTTGGTCCTTTCACTTGTGGACGGATTTGTGGCACTTAGAGCAGTTTTAGATCCACTTTTGGATCATTTTGGCATCCACACATCTCTCTCATCTTATCTTAGAGAGAGAGAGAGAGAGAGATTTCTAGGGAGAGATGTAGGGTTTTGAAGAAGAAGAAGCTTGAATCGATCGAAAGCTCGAGTGTTAAAGTTGTTCCTTTCGTTCTCGGCTACGTTTTGATTGTTATGGTAAATTCTAAATCCGAATTTCATTGTTAAGATTATTGTTTGAGTTAGGGTTTGTGTTAGTTAGTGTTATAAACCTATTTTATTGTGAAATTTGGGGGTTTTGGGTAAGATTCAAGTAAGTAAGCCTAAATGGGTGACTTAGGGTTTCGAGTGATGAAATTATGAGTTTGGGTCTTGCGTGTGTTGGTTAAACGTTAGAACACTTGTGTTTACTTGGTTTTTGGGTATAAACCCTAATTTAGGTCAAATGGGTATTTCGGGACAAGTAAGCTTGATTCAGTGTCAAATTAAGTTTTAAGTCAAGTTTTGGTAAATCAAGTAGGTAAATACTTGATTTAAGTGTTAGTGGTTGTCTTGGAAATATAATCACTAGTCGTTAGTGATTTTGGGGCGTTTTATGACTTTGGTCAAAATGAGCAATTTGAATTGGGTCAAAATTGAGGATGACACTAATTGGGATTAATTGGATGTTAAACGCTTTTGTTAAGTGTTAAATGATGCTTTTGATGTAATTACTCGCGAGAAGTGATTTTAGGTTAAAATTTGGTGTTTTAGCAATAAAGTCAAACTTGGTCAACCATGGAATGGGTTTTGTGTAAAATACGAGCCAGTATGCGTTTAAAGGCTAAAGTTGACATATTTGGGTATTTCGAGAACGCGATAACTAGTCTCGTTAGTTTTGGACCTTCGGGTAGCGTTAAAAGTGCAAAAGGGTATATTTTGCACTTGTTGTTCATTCGGGCGGGTCGAGAGTCCAAATGAGGTTGTATGTTGATTATGTGTATACCTATATGCGTATTATAGGTAAAATCTTGCTCGATCAGGTGTGGTGGGGATTTCGCGCATGGTTTGTAATGCTCGAGTTCACGAGGTGAGTGGAATAATTATATACGTAGGTATATAATGTATTTATTTGTTGTAGCGTGAGATGTGAAGTGTCGATGTGCTAAGACACCACTCAAAGTAATGTGACGGGTGAAGTGTCGATGTGCTAAGACACCACTCAAAGTAATGTGACGGGTGAAGTGTCGATGTGCTAAGACACCACTCAAAGTAATATGACGGGTGAAGTGTCGATGTGTTAAGACGCCACCCGGGTGAAGTGTCGATGTGTTAAGACACCACCCGGAGTGGAGTATCGATGTGCTAAGATGCCACTCCAAGTAAGTTGAAGGGTGAAGTGCCGATGTGTTAAGGCGCCACTCGAGGTGAAGTATCAACGTGATACGATGCCACCTCAAATAAAATGAAGAGTGAAGTGTCGAAGTGTTAAGACACCACTCGGGGTGAAGTGTCGACGTGTTAAGATGCCACCCAGGGTGAAGTATCGACGTGTTAAGATGCCACCCGTGGGGTTAGTGTACGAAGTGTTAAGTGCACTAATGGTTGTTATGAACTCCGACGGTCTTTAAACACCGTTCCCTCGTTCGATTGGTTAACCATGGTTATGTGTTGTAGTTTTAGCATATTAAATTGTGAACTATATGCTTTTGGCGGTGCTAGCTTATTGTGAATTGCGGATATTTTAGTATGCATTGTGATTGCATGTTTGTTGAGTTGCTAGCTCGTATGCGGTATTTGTGTAAGTGTTTGCAAGTAAGTAGATTATATATGTATGTGTATAATTATTGCATTCACTAACCTTTCATAGCTTACCCTCTCGTTGTTTACATTTTTATAGATTCGCGTGGAGGTGATGGCTCGGGTAAGCGTGAGAACTATTGGATTGTGTAGGTTGCTTTAGAGGACGTGCTTTGGATTGATTAGGATTGGGTAGCGTATCCCCGATCGCCATGCTCGGTCTAAGTTTTGTATTAAACTAAAATGGGTCGAAATGGTCACTTGTTGTAAATTGGGTCGATGTGGGCCCAATGTTGTAAAACTTGTTTTATTATGAAAACGTGTTAGTTTTACTTACTTTATCGTGTTGTGAAACCGTTTCGTCTAAAAGTGCCCGGAAGTGGATGATCTTTTTGTCAAAAAAGGAAAGAGTGGACAGACCACTTTCGAGCGCCGCTTCACAGTGGGGCGCGCCACGCCGAATGCTGAACTGGCCAGATTTGATAAAAAAAAAAAAATTAAGCGTTCTCGGTTGGATAATGGCTTGGGTTGTTACAAGTGGTATCAGAGCATGGTCTAAGGGAATTAGGTGACTTTGGAATAGGTACCTAGTCTTAGACTTATTGACAGTGGTGCGTTAATTGCGGGACTTGTAGGATTACGGGTCGGATTGAGATTTGTTAGTGCCTTAGAGTGGGTGACTAACTAGGACTTGTGCTTGTCCAATGTGGAATTTTGTGGGCCCTATTTCGTGTGTAAATTAGTGCCTTAGATCGCTAGTGCCTAATGTAAGTAGGCAAACTTGGACGTTGTTTTAGTGATAGTCACCTAGGTTGTAGGTTGACTTGTTGTTGTGGTGTACTTGTATACGTTTATTATTATTGTATATTGGTGTATATATACAGGTATCTTTTGGTGCGGTGTCCGAGGGACGAATCTATTGGAGAGATTCGCATGTTTGGCGGGTTGAGTGATCAAGTTCACGGTAAGGACTTGGGTCATTCGGGTACTAGGAGTTATCGCGAGTTATTTTGTGTGAATGTTGCGTCAGTCCGGGTAAAGTACTTTGCATGACCATGTGGAAATGGTAAGGTACGCATTTGTAATAGTGATTGATCACCATTATTACGAAAGTGTATCTTGACACCAAGCATGACATGACAAGTACCAAACGGAGGAAACGTGGCATGGTTGGGGTAGAACGGGACGAATTAGGAATCTTTTATTGGTTCCTAGAATATAGTGGTCTCGAGTGATGTGCTTGTTGTCACATCGAGTTCTTTACGAGTCGGGAAGTGTACGATGGATTTGATTAGTTAAGTGAGCGAGCCAACTCACGAGTTTGGTGCGTGCTTAGTCACCCTAAGTAGTGGGTGCACTGTTGAGATTGTTATTGGTTTTAGTTACCCATCGTAACTAGGATGACCGATTTACGTTTGCGTGTGTGCGGGGAAGACTTGAATTCCGTAATGGAATGCAATAAGTCTAATGATTGTAGTTTTGAGTTACACTCGGTTGAGTGTGTGGTTAGAGAATCATGTTAGGATTCTTGTTGTGAGTCGCCTTGGAATTGGCGAGATCGAGGAGTCTTCGGGTCGTTAAACTAATGGGAATGAGACCCGTATAATGTTGTTTGTGTTAGTATGTTGTGGGTTATAGGGTAACATTCCTAATGGAATATCCCTTGTAGTAGTGGTTTTATTGAGGTGCGGAAGGATGTAAGACTTGGTGTTGCCAAGCATCTCCTTAGTGTTGGATGAAAAGTTTCGTTAGGCTATATCGATTGGCCTTGTGGAAATTTGCGGGTAGCGTGTGATCGCTAGGAACTTTCGATAAGACGATAAACCGTAAGGTTTGTCGGGTAGGTATGACTTCGGGTCATTATTATAGAGAGATAGGTGACATCGGGTGTATGGAACCTAAAGATCGAGTTTCTAAAAATTCGGTTGATTGTGGTGGGAGTCAGCATGACACGGCATCAGGTGCCTTCTTATACATGTTAGTGTAATGTTCAACTCCGGTGATGGTGTGATCACCTTGTGCTTAGGGTTCCTATGAGATACCCTTGGAAGCATCGAAGATTTTAAATAGTGATCGAAGGGTGATAGTAATTCGACGGTTGCGAAAGTCGAAGTTTAGGAGCATTGCAGTAAATACTTCTTATGAAGTGGCGGATGAGCGAACCTTGTTACTCTTATGTGATAGACGAGTAAGGATGACCGGTGAGCCAGTGATGGACTTAATGGTCGATTAGGTCGAAGGTTATGATGAAGCATTGATATTGCGGTCGATGCAATTATTGTGACGGATTGGTCACTCTTCTCCATGAGAGTGAGCAATTGTTGATAAAGATTCGTTGCGTAGAAGGTCGGGTGATCTCGACTGTGATGCACGACTGATTAAGCGGTGTGGCATATGCCTAGTCATAGAAGCGTATGTGGGACTTTGGTGGAGTTCGCTTTGCGAACGATGAAGAGCTATTAATTATGATTTGTGGTATGACGGTGCGATGTCGTTGCGTGTACGACATCTCAAGTGATTGTACATGTCGGCTCTGAGAGCCTAAAGTGAATTTGCGGTGATTTGATGTTTATGACCAACGGTGAGAATGGTCAGGTGTGACGTGGAATTACAATTCCGCGGGATGTTATCATCTTGTCGATGAGAATGGAGAGATAAATCCTAAGTGGGGGAGTTTTTACTGCCGCACGAGGAATCTCCGGTGGTGTTAGATCAAGTGAAGCGTAAGTCTTCTTGTATAAGGTGGTCGTGCAGTACCAAGTACGGTATGAGACCAAGTGTGAAGTTTGAGATCACGGACGTGAGAGAATGTAACTGTCGTTGCGGGTGCTCTCGTGATGTAAAATTGGGTTGGTACGAAACCCGGATAGTGCTGTTGAGTAGGTACGAGTTCGATTTCGGTATGGATACTGTATTTTCCCTTTCGGGAAACGTGATTGTGGATATTGTCAGTGGATTATTCCACTTTATGGATGATTGTGAGGCGGGGAGTTCTATTTCAGATTGTCTCACATAGAGACACGCGGGTTTTGTTTGTTTGCGAGGGTGCATTCCCTAGTGATGCGACCCGTTAGCCGCATTGAAATGTCGAAACCATCCTTAACGGACGGTCTAGGTTGGAGGATTCACCTGACATTGGTGAATACTTTTGAAGTCGCGTGACGAATTGCGAATTGTTGGGATGATAATTCGCTATTGACAGGATTCTAGTATACAAATAGTTTCCATGCTAGTGCTAGGAAGCCGTATTGTATGGATGTGTTGTTGGGTTTAGGGGAGAAACCCTATGTCGAGTGTTGATGTTTTGTCTAACTTGTGGTGTATTATTGTCGTCCTGGATTAATTCAGACACGGAAGGTCGTGTGCGGATCCATTCATGGGAAAGTTTGTATCCCTAGTGTAATTAGTTAGTGATACCGAAATTTCTTCGTTGAAGGAATGACCCGGTTGTGGAGACGAGGGGAGTTGGTTCTTGAATCGGAGAACATTCATGATTGAACGGTTGAGTGTACGTTTATGAACCGGTGAAGCACGAAGTTTTAACGCGGCATGAATCCTTCTCGATTTGGATTAATGCAAGACTTGGGTCACAGCGTAGTGGACCTAGTAGATCGCGTTGGGTGATATAGTTAAGGATGTAGCTTGTTGCGAGTTGTAGACGGGAGAACTTGAAGGGATGTTTAGTGGTAAGTGTTATCCGTAAGGATTTACTTTTACTCGGTCTTCGTCGTTTTGGATGTTGACCTTATTGTGGGACGTGGTTACTCTTGGCATTGTACTTGTGAAGGGTACACCAAAGGGGTGATATCTCGGTACGAGATTGGTTGAGTTCTTCCCGATCTGAGGGATTGAGCAAGTTTCTAGTGCTCGGATTCGTGGATTTGGTAAATCGCGGATAGAGATTTAAGTTGAAAGGGAGTGATTCATCGGAAGGGTCGCTTAAGTGCGGTGTAAGATCTTCGCGTTGCGGGAAATTTCGTAGACTTCGAGTTCGAAAGTACGTCGAAGGACCATAGGATGTAGGTCCGGATGGGTTAAGTAACGAAGATCACGAGGACGTGATCGAGTTTAAGTGGGGGAGAGTTGTTAGACCCAAATATTTATTGTACATAATGTATTTATGGTGTACGATGCGTGTATGAAGTGTACGAGACATGTACGTGTTGCTTGCTCGAACGTCGAAGAAAACTGGACGTTGTTTGGAGTCACAAGGTGTGTAAGTACCTCTTCGACCCTAAATAAAGTTTGAGTTGATATTTCAAAACCTTACCATTAGAAAGGAAATCTTATTACGTTTCCAACGATATTTGATTCATCGAAAACGAAGCTACGGTCAAAAAGTTATGGCAAAAACAAGTTACTGAAAACTGGCCTGAAGGTTGGAGCGGCGCTCCACCCTTTGGAGCGGCGCTCCGATCGCGTCTGATGCAATTTTCAGCATTTTTAAAGGGTTAAATGAGGGATACTTTGGTCCTTTCACTTGTGGACGCATTTGTGGCACTTAGAGCAGTTTTAGATCCACTTTTGGATCATTTTGGCATCCACACATCTCTCTCATCTTATCTTAGAGAGAGAGAGAGAGAGAGAGAGAGAGAGATTTCAAGGGAGAGATGTGGGGTTTTGAAGAAGAAGAAGCTTGAATCGATCGAAAGCTCGAGTGTTAAAGTTGTTCCTTTCGTTCTCGGCTACGTTTTGATTGTTATGGTAAATTCTAAATTCGAATTTCATTATTAAGATTATTGTTTGAGTTAGGGTTTGTGTTAGTTAGTGTTATAAACCCATTTTATTGTGAAATTTGGGGGTTTTGGGTAAGATTCAAGTAAGTAAGCCTAAATGGGTGACTTAGGGTTTCGAGTGATGAAATTATGAGTTTGGGTCTTGCGTGTGTTGGTTAAACGTTAGAACACTTGTGTTGACTTGGTTTTTGGGTGTAAACCCTAATTTAGGTCAAATGGGTATTTCGGGACAAGTAAGCTTGATTCGGTGTCAAATTAAGTTTTAAGTCAAGTTTTGGTAAATCAAGTAGGTAAATACTTGATTTAAGTGTTAGTGGTTGTCTTGGAAATATAATCACTAGTCGTTAGTGATTTTGGGGCATTTTATGACTTTGGTCAAAATGAGCAATTTGAATTGGGTCAAAATTGAGGATGACACTAATTGGGATTAATTGGATGTTAAACGCTTTTGTTAAGTGTTAAATGATGCTTTTGATGTAATTACTCGCGAGAAGTGATTTTAGGTTAAAATTTGGTGTTTTAGCAATAAAGTCAAACTTGGTCAACCATGGAATGGGTTTTGTGTAAAATACGAGCCAGTATGCGTTTAAAGGCTAAAGTTGACATATTTGGGTATTTCGAGAACGCGGGAACTAGTCTCGTTAGTTTTGGACCTTCGGGTAGCGTTAAAAGTGCAAAAGGGTATATTTTGCACTTGTTGTTCATTCGGGCGGGTCGAGAGTCCAAATGAGGTTGTATGTTGATTATGTGTATACATATATGCGTATTATAGGTAAAATCTTGCTCGATCAGGTGTGGTGGGGATTTCGCGCATGGTTTGTAATGCTCGAGTTCACGAGGCGAGTGGAATAATTATATACGTAGGTATATAATGTATTTATTTGTTGTAGCGTGAGATGTGAAGTGTCGATGTGCTAAGACACCACATTTCACGTGACGAGTGAAGTGTCGATGTGCTAAGACACCACTCAAAGTAATGTGACGGGTGAAGTGTCGATGTGCTAAGACACCACTCAAAGTAATGTGACGGGTGAAGTGTCGATGTGCTAAGACACCACTCAAAGTAATATGACGGGTGAAGTGTCGATGTGTTAAGACGCCACCCGGGGTGAAGTGTCGATGTGTTAAGACACCACCCGGAGTGAAGTATCGATGTGCTAAGATGCCACTCCAAGTAAGTTGAAGGGTGAAGTGCCGATGTGTTAAGGCACCACTCGAGGTGAAGTATCGACGTGTTAAGATGCCACCTCAAATAAAATGAAGAGTGAAGTGTCGAAGTGTTAAGACACCACTCGGGGTGAAGTGTCGACGTGTTAAGACGCCACCCAGGGTGAAGTATCGACGTGTTAAGATGCCACCCGTGGGGTTAGTGTACGAAGTGTTAAGTGCACTAATGGTTGTTATGAACTCCGACGGTCTTTAAACACCGTTCCCTCGTTCGATTGGTTAACCATGGTTATGTGTTGTAGTTTTAGCATATTAAATTGTGAACTATATGCTTTTGGCGGTGCTAGCTTATTGTGAATTGCGGATATTTTAGTATGCATTGTGATTGCATGTTTGTTGAGTTGCTAGCTCGTATGCGGTATTTGTGTAAGTGTTTGTAAGTAAGTAGATTATATATGTATGTGTATAATTATTGCATTCACTAAGCTTTCATAGCTTACCCTCTCGTTGTTTACATTTTTATAGATTCGCGTGGAGGTGATGGCTCGGGTAAGCGTGAGAACTATTGGATTGTGTAGGTTGCTTTAGAGGACGTGCTTTGGATTGATTAGGATTGGGTAGCGTATCCCCAATCGCCATGCTCGGTCTAAGTTTTGTATTAAACTAAAATGGTTCGAAATGGTCACTTGTTGTAAATTGGGTCGATGTGGGCCCGGTGTTGTAAAACTTGTTTTATTATGAAAACGTGTTAGTTTTACTTACTTTATCGTGTTGTGAAAACCGTTTCATCTAAAAGTGCCCGGAAGTGGACGATCTTTTTGTCAAAAAAGGAAAGAGTGGACAGACCACTTTGGAGCGCCGCTCCACAGTGGGGCGCGCCGCGCCGAATGCTGAACTGGCCAGATTTGATAAAAAAAAAAATTTAAGCGTTGTCGGTTGGATAATGGGTTGGGTTGTTACATAACAGTGACGGTTTTCGAGAAAAGTTTTATTTATATAAGTGATAATGTACTTAGTGTATTTAAGTGTTAATATATAGATAAGTGTATAAGTTATACTAATAATAGTATTATTAGTCTTTAATTATTCAACTATTATGCAACTTATCATTATATGTTACATATATAATTATACCTAGGTGATACATACATATATATACATTCTTTATTATTATTATACATGTATGTGTTCATAACTATATGATATATATACGTTAGGTGTAGGTGTTACATATACATAAGTGTAAGATGATACATATATATATATACTTATCACTTTTTATTATTATGTTTACTAACTTTTATAACTTACACAATACACATTCACACATACATATACATAAATATATACACATACATATACACGTATGTATATATCTAAATATATACACAAGCATATACCTACCTATACATATGTACATACATACGTATGCATGCATGCATGCATGCATGCATGCATGCATGCATGTATATCATTATCATAATTACTTTACTAATCCATAATCATAACCTTTTTATCATAATCAAACTTAATAACATTCAATAAACTTAATAATTATTCATAACCTTCATTATATCTTTAATCAAAATCTTTATCTATTTTTATTAACTAGCTTATCATAAACTTCATTATCTTTTATCCTTAATTTATTAATCTCCTACCTTCACCTACATAAAATCATAATCATAATCTTATACTAGTTCATACCTTTTTATCATCACCATTATCTTTATTACTAATAATCATAATCTTACAACTATTATCATTATCTAGCTTATTAATCAACCCTAATCTTTCATTATAACATCTAACTAATCTCCTAGCTTATTCACTTACATAAATTCATAATCCTTTTAATCATACGTCTTTATCATAAATTCCTAATCTTACTAACCATATACTTTTAAGTTTACAATCTTTATTAATCATCATCATTACTTCCATTATATCTTTTAATCACATAAAATCATAACTTTTTCTAACATTCCCTCTAATCATACTTTCAACTTATTCATCAATCATCTAACCCATTCATAATCTTTTAAGTTTTACAAACTTTAATCTTATTAATCTCATTCATGACTAGTTTGTTAACCACTAATCATTATTCTTCATGCACAATACTTATAATCATATATCATTAACCGTTATAAATTTTACTTGTTCTCATAATCATAATCTATCTTTATAACTTTATTCACAATCATAATCAAAATTCATACTTGATTATGTTACTTATAATATAAGTAATAGATTAAAAACAAGATCAAACTAGGGTTTTTAGTATACCTTAAGAAGATAAATGACCAAGAAGGATGATGATTATGATGCGTACAGAAACACAGAAAATAGCAGCACAGGTTACGACCCCATTGAAGGGTTTTCTTGACCCGTTTGATCACGACAGCAGCAGCAGAAAACTAGAACAAAAGGTGGCGAATTGGGTTGATGTTTGGGTCTCCTGGTCACGCAGAAACAATAAATGCAGCAACAATCACGACTTCAAAGGAAGGGTTCCTGGACAGTTTTAAATAAGCAGAAGCAGCAACAAATTCACGACCCAAAACAAAGGTCTTCTTGGGTTTCTTTATCACGAACAGAAACAGCAAAACTAATCAATAGAACTCAGCAACAATTGTTCGATTGTTGGGCTGTTTTGATTACGAAACAGAAACTGAAGCAGGAGGCTAACAGCAGGCAGGTTTGATCGATTGTTTGAGCCGTTTTTGGGTCACGAATTCAGCAACAGGAAAAGACTGAATAGCAGGATGAGTTTAAAGGTGTTGTGTCGATGCAGGTGAGGGTTTTTATGGGTTTGTTGGTCGACAAGGAAGCTGCAGAAGGGGTTTATCTAGTCGACTAATTTGGAGGGAAACTGTAGTTTATTAGTCGACTAATGCAGGTTTTGGTGAATTAATTTGTGGTGTAATTTAGGAAAAGCATGAGGGTTTAAATAGTTAATCAAGTGTTAGATTAAGATTAGGATTCTTGGTGATCAAGGGTGATAATTAGAATTAAACTAGGATATGTAAACTTAGTGATCAAGTTTATATTTCTCTCTCTTTTTTTTTTTTACAGCCGATTTGTATTCGCTAATACATATATCTATTTTGTTTTTTTTACATGGCATTACATAATTATTATGTGTTTTATATATATATTTTATTATTATTATTATTATTATTATTATTATTATTATTATTATTATTATTATTATTATTATTGTTATTATTGTTATTGTTATTGACTTATTATTATTATTATAATAATAATAATAATAAACTTAAAAGTTTTAAAACTTACAAAAAATTAGTGGGAAGCCTAGAGACAATCTGGGCCCCCACACCTCTAGCAATAGCAAAACCTATCCTAGTAAAAATATGAGCAGCAGCACCGGCACCAATATCTTGCGCCATCGAACTCTTCTGAACCCGCTTAAGCAAAGAAACAGCCTCCTTCTCTAATTCCCCAAGGGAAGAAAATGAGAAAGGAATGAAACCATAACCAATTGCCTGACAGCAAGATTCGTACTTGACCCGCTTCCGACGAGCCGCCTCAACCACAGCACGTCCAGGGACAAAGTCAGAAAGCCCAGACTGTGTCAAAGGAGAAGACCCTGTCAAGTCAACACAGACATCGCGACCACAATCCTAGGAATAAAGTAACACATCTGCAGGTCTGAGGGCCCTGTCGTTCCCTCCAGACAACCCAATGTCAACCTCCTTTCTCGCAGAAATCCCAGATCGATAACAAACATCAACAAGGGAATCCCGAACAATATTATGTCGATTCTTAATACCCACCATACCAGCACAAGACACCGCGTGATCCCCGAAAATATCCCCAGTAAAAACCCTTGAACAGGCAGAGCATGCCGTCGAGATAGAGAATAATGGAACACCTAACCGGTAGCACAACACACATCAGTAAGTCTTTGCGTTCATCGTATGACCCAACCCCAAAATAGGGACTGCCCTTAGCCAAGCAGAGGTGTGAACACCCTGCTGTGATTTCCATAAGGCCGATTGTCGGGGAGATAACGAAAAAGTGGATTCTGCAGAAGCGGTAACCTTTGTGAAATAAACATCTGCCAATTTCTTCATGAGTATTGGGGCAGGGACCTCACTCAGATTACCTAAAATATCAAACCCAACCGTATTATTAAACAGACCCAATGCATCTTCAAAAGCATGACCAAGACCAACAATACCCGCATGACGTAGGAGCTTGGTCTGCAACCCAGCAGTCTGTAACCGAGAAGCCAGAAAAGCATAATGACTAACATCTCCCGCCGAATAAACACCAAGCCCTCCAAAAGCAAATGGCAAGGTGGCAAGCCGCCACTGCCAATCACCAAACCCAGGCCCTGAAGCAGTAACAATACGCTCCAAGGAAGATCGAAGTGCTCCATCGAAAGCGCGTTGAGCCGCCTCTAATATACTAGGAGGACAAGTACGCAAGGTAAAGTAGAGTTTAGAAACTCCCGTACATGCCCTAAGCAACAACAACTCACACTGAGGATCATCAAGCTTAGCAACCTTATCCATAAGCGCAATGGACTTAGTCACCCTTTGCATCACCAGTTCACTACTAAAACCAGGATCGGAACTTGCGGGGGGCCCCAGCAACTTAACACCATTTAAAGGCCGAGCAATATTAGGAGGAAAGACACCTACTTGCCTGCTGCGAGGGTCCTCCGTAGGCCAGAAAATTTCTGTTTTTTCAACGTTGAGATGTAGCCCAAAACGAGGCCCATCCTCCATAATCAAATGCAAAACCTTCCCCACCACCAAAGTGTCCCCAATAATAGTGCCATCATCCAAATACCACGCCTGAAGACAAACCTCAAAATTATCTCTGATTTTAGAAACCAAGGGTTGTAAGACCAAAGCAAAAAGCAGCGGACCAAGGGGATCACCCTGTTGCACCCCCCGAGAAGACCATAGTGTGTGGTTCCCATAATACAATCTAGCTGGATTAGAGTAGCAAAATTCAACCCACCGAGAAATGCTCGGACAAAGGCGGCGAACTTCACGTAACATGACCGTACGATCAACTAGATTGAAGGCATTTTGAAAATCCACTAATAACATAGAGAGGCCAACATCAGAGCCACGATCCTCAATCAACCAATTCACAGCATGAAGAATTGCCTCACCACCTGAAGAAACACCAACACCAAATTGAAGACCATCGAAGTAACTTCCCAAAGACTGGCCAACCATAGCCGCGCCAACCTTCAAAACAAGACGTCGCCAAACAGTACCCACAGCTATAGGACGAAGACCACCGCCGGGCTTGACAAGCGGTGTGAGGGGAGCACTAGCTATATACTCTCCTAATTCCATAGGGCACCTTCCAGCTAGAAAGAGATTAACGACCCCGGTAATAGAGCCAACCAACTCATCCGAGACTGCCACAGCAGCACCACTCAAACAATCCATAAGGTGTTGTGCACGTAAACCATCCCTACCACATGAAGTGCCCCGAGGGAAACTTTTAATCTGGCCCAAAACAACAGCAGAAGTCGTAACGAGGTGAAGGTGATCAACCGTCATATCAGGCAAGGATGGAGCTATAGAAGAAGGGTGCTTAGACAGCAAGTCCGCCAGAGTGGCGTCATTATAAGGAGCAACGCCTGATGAAGAAAGAACACGAGCAGCAGCGGTGTAATGGCCATCACAAATCTTCCTGCGACACTGATTAATATTACGCTCTTCCAAATCAAGGACCTCATCATCAACCACTGACAACATAGGAGAATCCTCTGCCAAATACTCCCTCACAAGCTGTAAACTTCCACCCGCTGTCCCCTAAGAGCAAATAGCACGGGAAATATTCTCTTCCTGATGCCGACGCTTTATCGAAGACCTAGACTCACGACAACTCCGTGGCCGAAAGGTTTTAGAGTTTATTATTATTATTATTATTATTATTATTATTATTATTATTATTATTATTATTATTATTATTATTATTATTATTAATATTAAGGTTACATTTTATTTAGTTAATAACCCCTATCTTTATTAATTTACATTTACTTCTATTTAGTTTTAGTATTTAATTGTATTTGTTATAAAGTTATTTATATATTATATATTACTTTAACTATTAACAAAAGTAGTATAATTTACATATATGTTCATAATGTTAATAATTTAATTAGCACTAGGGTTAAGGTCTTATTAATTTATTATTAGGGTTAGGGCTTATAATATTAATAAACCTTTAGAGTTAGAGTTTAGATTATTAATTACTATTAGGTTCAGGGCATCAAGTTTTTAATTACGAACATTATTTATAAGGCATTTAATATGTCCTAATAACAACCCTAATGATGAGGCACAGGATATGACATTGAAACCCTAAGGGCAACTTGGTTAATTCAGAAGGGAAAAGTGAGGGTTGTTATAGTTACTCCCCGTTAATTTAAACTTCGTCCCGAAATTTCAGTAAGACTTTCCAAATGCATCAATATTTGAGAATAGATGGGGATATTTTCGCTTCATCCGGTCTTCACGTTCCCAGGTATACTCGGGGCCTCTACGTGAATTCCAACGGATCTTAACAACCAGAATAGAGCTTTGTTTCATATGTTTAATCTTACGATCCATAACTTCTTTAGATTCTTCGGTGAAGTGCAAGTTATCATTATGGCGAAGATCATTCAAAGGAATAACAAGTATGTTGTCAACAAGCCACTTTTAAAGGTTCGAGATGTGAAATGTATGAACTTTATTTAACATGAGGTGTTGACTAAAAATTACCATTTGGTCAACGTTTTGTTTAAAACAAAGTTTATACTTAATTACAGTAGGGATCTTATTTGAGTGATAACTGATATTGTATAAAATTTCAGCCAAAAGAGCCTAGGTGATTAGAATATCTAGTCCTATGGACTTCATCCATGACTAGTTCTTGAAAAATTTCTGAATAGCGGTGATTTTTATAGAATCGACATGTATTTCTTCACTATTAACTACATGTCCAAGGAATTGTACGATTCGTAGCCAAAGTTCACACTTGGAAAACTTGGCATACATTTGTTCGTTCTTTAAGAGCTCTAGAATAAATCGCAGAGGTTGCTCATGCTCTTTCTCGCTCTTGGAATAGATTAAGATGTCATCAATGAAGACTATCACGAATTTATCAAGATAAGGCTTGCATGCATGGTTCATAAGATCCATGAATACAGTAGGAGCATTGGTTAAATTAAAAGGCATGACAAGAACTCATAGTGTCTATAACGAGTTAGGAAAATAGTCTTAGAAACGTCAACTTCATTGACTCTCAATTGATGATAACCCGACCTAAGGTCAAGCTTCGAATAGATAATTGACCCTTGCAGTTTGTCAAACAGGTCATCAATAAGCGGGAATGGATAACGATTCTTGATGGTTAGCTTGTTGAGTTCTCGGTAATCAATACACATTCTCAACGTGCCATCTTTCTTTTTGACAAATAGAACGGGTGCTCCTCACAGAGGCAAGCTAGGAGTAGGTATGAAACCTTTCTCCAAAAGTTCTTGGAGTTGGTTAGATAATTCCTTCCTTTCGGATGGAGCTATGAGGTATGGTACCTATGTAATAGGTACAGCATCGGGCGTGAATAATTGACAAGTGAAGGATATATAATATCTAGGGTTGATATTTTTAGTTGACAATGTAGTGATAAGGAGTATGTAATGGTACACAATGGTCCTAAGGTTGATCAAATCTTATTCCCATCATGATCCATTAAGATTTCTGTATGACCTATCATAATATAACTACGTTGATCAAGTGTCGTTATATTATTCTAAATCATACTTTTATCACTCCATAAAGTTACTACTATGTCATCTAGTCAATATTCATCTTCTTCGAGGTAAATGATTCAATGGAAAATGAAAGAAAAGAAAATAACATCATTCATTCATTTAAAAGAAAAATAACCAGAGTATTACGGAAACTTTAACGAAACCTTCCAAAATGTAAAAGTACTAAGTGGTAACATAAAGAACACTATGAAAATGAAAAATTTAAATGTCTAGCGGTTTCCAAAAACTCTTCATTGTGCCTCTTCATTCTTCTTCTTATTCAAACATTGATTTTTGAAATGCCCTACTCTTCCGCAGTTATAGCAAGTAGGAACGGTTGCATTTGTCTTTGTAGCTGGAGTTTTGGTTGATGGAATAACAACTCTACAATTCTTGGCTACATGACCCACCTTCTTGCACTTGGTGCACTTGGCCTTACACCATCCTTCATGATGTCTCTCACATCTTTTGCAATAAGGAAGTTTTCCCTTATACAACTTGTTGAATTTTCCTTTATAAAGCTTGTTGAATTTGCTTTTAGAATTTTCTTGCTTCATCCCTTCTCTCTTCCTTTTTGCACCTTCTTTCTCCTTATGTTTGTCGATAAAATAGCTTGCCATGCAAGCAGCTTCTTGTATGGTGCTCGGGTTCTCTAAGATAACATCTCTTCGGACTTCATTAGGCAATCCATTGATGTAGCATTGGATCCCTAGATACTTCAGGAGTAGCCATGAGAGCAAACTCTTGAAATCGGTTGGTGTAGCTCATGAGATCAGCATTCACCATTTCTATATTACTGAGCTCAGGTCTTTCAGTACTCTTGTATGTAGGGGGCGGGTAGCTTATAAAACTTTGATGAGAACGAATAGTCGAAAGGTTTTGCGGTACGCCATTGTTGCCATTGCCTTGAACAGAGGGCTCGGACTTGGATTCTTCCTCAACTTCTTCTTCTTCAATCATCTCTTCCACAAACTCTTCCTCCTCGTCATCCCCATCATAGTTAGCATTAGTGTGGGATTCTTTCAAATGAGGGGAGTGTGGTGGACTAGCAGGGATATAGTTTGGGTGAGTTGGTGAAAATGGCGGGGAAACGGGTTCATAAGTCGGTGTGCGGACATACCTTTCGGAGTAGGATTCCTCGGAGTCAGAAATGATGATCGGGTTAAAGCGAGACATCCTATATGAAAAGAAAGAGAGATAATTAGGTAGGTTCTAAGGATGACGCAAAAGCACGAATATAATGTAAGGGGAAAATGCACTAGAAACTAAAATAGGAAAGGTTATAGACCTATAGATTGCTAAGACACCTAACTAACACATAAGGCACACATAAAATGCAATCCTGGTTCTCTATAACAACCTGGCTCTGATACCACTCTGTCATACCCCCAAATAGGGCCGGGAAAATATGACTTCACAATATCACAACACAAGTATGTAAAAACGAGAACGACTCTATATGAGACATTTTAACTGATAACCAATGTATTAAAGCAGCGGAAAGTATTAAGTCATTACAATTGTAAACTTTAATGCTCTAATGCAATAGTATAAATGTATAAATGCGGACTCTAAAAGCAGCAAAGCCCAAATAGCAAATAATCTTTAGCAATCTTCACCTGAGACAAAACATGCTTAAAGTGTCAACCATTTTTGGTGTCGTCGTCTTTAGTATTTTTTAAAATCTGTTCGGTTCAAACGTAGGTAGTTTCGTTTTGTTGATAAATTTATTTTGAGCCTGACGGTGTTGGCGAAAAAATTTAACTCGCGGCGAGCAGGAAGATACGGGCTGTCGTTGTGTTTAGTGTTTTTTTAAAAAAGTGTCTGTTTCGAACGTAGTTAGTATCGTTTTGTTCATAAAATTATTTCGAGTCTGACAGTGCTGTCGGAAAAATTTAACTCGCGGTGAGCGGGAAGATACGGGCTGTCGTTGTGTTTAGCGTTTTTTAAAAAGTGTGTGTTTCGAACATATTTAGTTTCGTTTTGTTCGTAAAAATATTTCGAGTTTAACGGAGTGCTTGGTGAAATTTAACTCGGAGCGAGGAGGAAGATACGGGTTGTCGAAGAGGTTGGATGGAGTTTTTAATTTAATTTAGGGAATTTACATCCCCCCCCCCTCCGTGAGGTTTGGTGTATTTTTTGTAAGTTGGGTAAAGTTGAGGGGGAAAAAGTGGAAAATCAAAGTGTGAAAGGGCTATTAAATTTTTGTGTTGAGCAAACGACCAAAACTCAACGGGTTTTAGTATGTATAGGGATTAATAATTACCATAGAAAAATAAATTTAAATTATTCATAAATAATTCACTTAATCTTTATTTTTTTATTTCATAAATATAATTAATACGGAGTAATTATAATTAATAATATAATTAATAATATAATTAATATAACTATTATAATTATTATTCGTATAATTATAATTATAATTATAATTATTGCTCTGGATCTATTCGGTCATTTTTTATGTTTGTTGTCTTGTTTTTTTTTTAAGGTGTTGGCGAGGCTCGGTTCTAGATAGCGGTAGGGTGGTCTCTCTGTAGAACCTTGTTGTATGTTTTCTGTTTTCGAGCTTCAGTCGCGGTTTTCTTTTGTATTCCTAGTTTGCTTGTCTCTTCTCGAGTTTAAGTTTTTCCATTAAGTTTTCGTTTTTTAGCAAAAAAAAAAAAAAAAAAAAAAAAAAAAAAAAAAAAAATAAAAATTAGTGTTGTTTTCGCGTGAGATACGAGTCAAATCGCTGGCTGCCAGTCAAACAAATCCCACTGGAACGCGTGCTTTCACTTTTACTTTAGTTTCCTCGAATTTCAATTATATATATCCCCCAATGGAAAATTATATATATCCCCCAATTTTCCATCACTATATAAACCCAATCCCCATTACCAAAATCCTTCGTTCATTCATCATTCATCTAAACTTAAATCAGAGAAGTACCCATTACTCATAATCACCAAACGATCAAAACCCAGATCCAGATTTCACAACGATGAATTCAAGATCGATTCTTTTTGCTTTATTTAGTTTCATGTTCATGGCTGTATTTGATGCTGTTCAAGCTCAACAATTTGCTGCTCCTTCACCTGCTCCGGTTTCAAATGATGGTGCTGCAATTGATCAAGGGATAGCTTATTTTCTTCTGCTGATCGCACTTGCAGTTACCTATCTTATTCATTAAATTTTAAATTGTAATGAATTAGAATATTTATTTATATTTATATTTATTTGTAGATACTCGTATGTATTTCGTATTGAATTTCTTATAATATTCTATTATATTTTTTAGACCGATTTCTAAACAAGTTATAGTTTAGTTGTATAATTGTATTGTTTTGTTTTGTTTTGCATATTGGTAGTGGTAGATTTGCAGTTTTCATTAAAATAGTTTTTTATGATTTACAAAATACTACTCCGTAGTAAAAGTGGCAATGATAAACGAATATTATAATAAAGAAAATTCTAATGACAACTCTTCTAATCATACGTTTTGCGCGATGGATACAAAAAAAATAAACAAATATTATAATTGTTGTAAATTTAGTAGTAAAATATGGATGGTAATTAGTCAAATATGCATAGTAAAATTTATACTATATATATGTGGATAATGAACACACATATACACACAATTTTTTTTCTTACATATAAGAAATATACTATCTCTCTCTTCCATTACTACTCTCTCATATTTAAGGATTGTATAGGCTTAGGTCAAAATTAGTTATAAGCCTACTGAATTATAACACGTTATCAGCACGAAGAGCTTAGTGTAATCAAAGGATATCTCAAACGATCACGAGTCACTAATCAAGGTATGAAATTATTAAGGTTTTTCAGACTCGGACATATCAAATTTTGGACTACTAACATTTTGAACTACTAATTTTTATTAAGTTCTTAGTGCATTTGTATTGTTCTTATTATATGGTTGGCTCTGCCACCTAAATTATATATGGTCGACACTGTCGCCTAACTATCATTTATGTTTACTAACTTTTATTAACTTCACTAACATTTATATTTATGTTATTTAAGTTATATATGGCCGGTTATACCGCCTGAATTATATTTTCTGTAATCTAACTCTTATTAACTTCACTAACATTTATATTTATGTTAATAAGACCTCATGATTGTACGCAACATGTCATTTGACAACACGGTACTTTATGTACGCAACACGTCATTTGACAACACGGTACCATGGGTCGAGATTAATTCCGATCAATACGAATACGATGGGGTCTTTATATGTTATCTAACATTTATGATTACTTATGCAATTAATCATTATTTATTTCATGCATACTAATGTTTATTCTTAAATTTATAATCTTAAAAGTTAAAATAAGAAAAAGTAGTTTGTATTTTTATTAAAAGTAAATCTTAAAAGTTAAAATAAGAAAAAGTAGTTTGTATTTTTATTAAAAGTAAATCTTAAAAGTTAAAATAAGAAAAAGTTGTTGGTATTTTTATTAAAGTCCATGTTACTAATTCGTTTTTATAATTATTACAACAATTAATTATTAATTATCGATTTCAATTTCAATAAACTATTATTTTGGAACAATATTAAAGAGCATGGAGCATTTTCACATTTTTTTTTGGAAAGTAGGTAAAAGTTGTTTCTTGAAATGAATTATTTAAGTTTGTAGTATTTGTTTGAGGTTTTCCTTGGTAGGCTCACCAACCATGTTATATAAAGTTACATTTTTGTTGAGATTCGAATATCACAAGATTAGTGGGCATATGTATTATATATTACTCAGGGCCGGTCCTAAGAATTTGAGTGCCCTGAGCGAAGCGAAAAAAAAAAGACCCTAACGAATAGTATAAACTATTAAAAAAACGACAATTAACGTCATATCAATAAACACACGGTTAATTTATTATCACACAAGGTTAATTTATTATCTAATTGTATCATCAAGTGAATGAATAAACACATTTTTTTATCTAAGCATATACTCCGTATGTTTTAATAAAAGTATCATATTATATTTCATATTATCAAGAACACGTGAACTAATAACACCTCAAATAGAAGCCACAAAATAACAAAAAAAAATGTCACTAAATTCAAGGTATAACAGTAATTCCATGTTGAATTTTAGTCTAAAAGATTTTTTTATTTTATTCGATAGGTTATAAAATCAGTGGACAAGTTTTGTCCCACATCGGTGTACAAAAAAAAAAATATATTGTATAAATAAAATCAAAAGTCCATGTATTCCAAAGCAGTATTGTAAAGCAAAATGATGTAACAAATTGGCCTGTTTGGTTATTATATTGTGTGTTAACATTTCTTGAATTTGGGTAATATTTTTCTTTCAAACCGGGCTGAGCTTATTAGAATATTGGGCCCTGAGCAGATGTTCATCTTGCTCCCCCGTTGAGCCGGGCTTGATATTACTAATTATAATTTGACCTTTGACTTTGCTCAAGTCTTTTTACAACATGGACTATATTCTATAGATGATAACTGGACAAACATAGTTCCAAAGCAATTTGTGACCCAGACACTAGATTTCATATTTTGCTAGTGAAGTTGGAAAATAGTATGGAAAATAGGAAAAGGTTTTTTATTTTTATTAAAAAAATTATAAATTTCATCAAAAGGCTTTTCTAATGGGAAATAATACTTTATTTGTAAATTCCCTCAAAAGACCTTCATTCATGTCTCATAAAATAAATATCGATATGTATACTAATAATTCAACTTGTTATGATACTAAAGTCAAAGAAGGTGGATACCAATTTTCACATGAATCCAAATGAATTTAGATCTAGTGATAAATGTATAGTTAATTTAGATAATATATTTCATTACTATTTCACCTACATGCACAGAAAAATTTGTATCTTAAATAAGTGATCGAATGTAATCACTAGGGTCACCATTCTTAAATGATGCATAATATATATATATATATATGTTTATTAAGTGTTATCTTTTATGTACTTCAGATTGTAACTTGGTTGCAGGTAAATTAATTTAATTATTTTGCTAAAATATTACTCATTATTTACTTATCTTATTTGAAGTTTTAGTATGATCTTGCTGAAATACAGCATCAATTAAATGGTAGAGACCTATGTATTGCAGATAGTGGTAACACACACTATAATCAAATCTAAGAAATATTTCATTAATTTGAAATCAACTGAAAGAATTATTAATACTATATCAGGTCCTGCGAACTTGATAAAAAAGAAAGGCAAAATTCATGTTACCAAATGGTACAAATTTTCTGGTAAATAATGATTTGTTTTCTCTCAAAATCAAAGAGAAATTGATTAAGTTTCTCTATTATATATATCATAATGGATATGATTATCAGTAAATGATAACAGAAAATGAGAAATATTTATGCATCACCGACAAGAATCATGTGGTTGAAAACTACCAAGGCTTAGTCCTGGTTTACATTATACATATATAAATGTACCAGAAGCGCATATGATGAAAATCGCATATGATTAAAAGCACAGTGCATATGATTAAAAGCGCATATGATGAAAAGTGCATATGATAAAAAACGCAGCGCATATGATTAAAAGCGCATATGGTGAAAATGATATATGTTGAAAAGCACATATAATGATTAATGAAAAGCACATATGGTGATTAATGAAAAGAATATTGAGAAAGATTCACCAATGTTTCTTGAAAGAATTCAAGATTATATATATGGACCAATTCATCCATCATGTGGACCATTTTGATATTTCATGGTTCTAATAGACGCATCTATCGGATGGTCTCATGTTTGTGTGTTATCAAGCCGTAATATGGCATTTACAAAGTTTCTTGCACAAATTATTAAATTAAGAACACATTATTCTGATTACACCATTAAAAGGATGAGACTTGATAATGCTGGTGAGTTAACATCTCAAGCATTTAATGATTATTATATGTCTACAAGGATTGTTGTTGAACATCCAGTTGCTCATGTGCATACACAAAATTGGTTTAGCTGAATCAATAGATAAACGCTTGCAGCTAATAACTAGACAATTGGAAATGAGTACAAAACTCTCAATATTTATATGGGGACATGTAAATTTACATGATGCGACATTAATTCGCATTAAATCAAGTGCAAGTTATAAATATTCTCTATTACCAACTTAATTTTGGTGGAGACCAAATATTTTCCATCTTAGAACATTTGGTTGTGCAGTGTATTTTTAATTGAACAACCACAACAAATGGTTCCTCAAAGAAGGATTGAAATATATGTTAGATATTAAACATCTTCAATCATAAGATATATTGAACCCATGACGGGTGATGTTTTTACAGCAAGTTTTGTCGATTGTCACTTTAATGAAACATTGATCCCTATATTAGGGGGAGAAATGAAATATAAATAAAATGATGTTTCATGGTGTGAACATCAATTAAGGAATATTGATCATCGCACAAAAGAATGCGAAAAGAAAGTTCAAATATAATGCATATGCAAGAACTTGCAAATTAATTACTTTATGCATTTAAAGATACAAAAAAAAATAAGTGACTAAATCATATATACCAGCAGTAAATGCTTCAGCTAGAATTGAAACTACAAAAGCTGGCAATAATGTCACTCATGAGTCTTTGCTACGGTAGAAACGTGGGAGACCAATTGGTTCCAAAAATAAAAATCCTCAAAAAAAAAGAAAATCAGCTGATAATGAGGTAAAAGAAAGTGTTCAAGAAGAACCACAAATCAATACTCCTTCTGCAGAGGATATTGATAAATGTAAATACATAAATTGCAATAAATTATGCAATATTATGGAACTGAAATGAAATGAAAAATCTTGATGAGATATTTTCATATATTGTTACAATGACATCATGAATAAAGATGATGATCTGGAACCAAAATCTGTCATTGAATATCAAAATAGACGTGATTGAGCTCAATGGAAAGGAGCAATACGAGCTGAATTAGAATCGCTCAATAAAAGAAAAGTTTTTGGATCAATCGTTATCACTTTTAAAGATGTGAAACAATGGGATACAAATGAATTTTTATCTGAAAGGAAATGTGCAAATGAAGTTACAAGGCAAAACTAGACTTGTAACTCAAGATTTCCCACAAAGACTAGAAATGAGTTATGAGAAAAACTTATCTTTATGTAATGGATACAATTACTTATTAGATACTTAATCAACCTGGTAGTTACTTAAATGCATCTCATGGATGTTGTTACTACTTATCTATATGGATCACTTGATAGTGATATATATGAATATACCTGAAGGGTTTAAGGTATCAGAAATATCTAATACAAAACCTAAAGAAATGTGTTCCATTGAATCACAAAGATTTTTATATGGTTTGATACAATAGTATAACGGATTAAGTGATTACTTGATAAGAAAAGTGTATACATATAAACTTATTTGCACATATGTTTTAATTATGAAAACAATGACCAGATATATATATCGTAGTTATTTATGTCAATGGTCTTAACATCATATGAACAAATAAAGAGATCTATGAAATCATTCAACTTCTAAAGAATTAATTTGAAATGAAAGATCTTGAAACAACCAAGTATTACCTTGGATTGCAAATTGAACATATGCCTAATTGTTTACTTGTACATCAAACAACTTATACCGAAAAGATTTTAAAACATTTTTTTAAAGTCAAAACCATTGGTTGTTAGATCGCTCAATATTGACACTGATCCATTTCATCCCCGAGAAGATCATAAAGATCTTTACGGATCAGAAGTTTCATATCTTAGTGCAATTGGGGTTATTATGTATTTTACAAATTATACAAGATCTGACTTTTCTTTTGCAGTTAATTTGTTGACAAGGTTCAGCTCAGCCCCTACCAAAAGACATTGTAATGGGATCAAACAAATAGTTTGATACCTTCGGGGAACTACTGATTTATAATTATTTTATTCTAACAACTCGAAACAAGATTTGTTTGGTTATACAGATGCAGATTATTTATCTGATCTACATAAAGCTAAATCTCAAAACTGGATATGTATTCCTAAATGGAGACACCGCAATATCATGACGTTCTCAAAACAAACACTTGTTGCAACATCATCAAATCATGCCGAAGTGATTGCATTACATGAAGCTACTCGGGAATGATTTTAGTTAAGATCAATGATACAAATCATTATTGATTCTTGTGGACTAGAACGCTATAAAAGCCTAACAACTATCTATGAAGATAATACAGCTTACATAGTACAAATGAAAAAAGAGTATCAAAAAATGACAGAACAAAACATAAATGCTGACGAGGCGCTAAAGTTATAAACGGTCTCAACGGTCATAAGTTTGATGGAAAAGAATGGTATATTAGTAAGGCTCAGAAAAAGACTGAAAGGGAATAGGAATTGAAACAACAGTTTGAACAAACCATGAAGGAGACTGTAGACAAATCACGTGGACCAAACTTGTACATAAAAGATTTAGATGATACAGTTTTAGATGAAAACCTCAGATTCTTCTCATATACTCAAGATCTCGTAAAAGACAACCAGATTAAAATGAGATACGTTCAATCAACAACTCTGTTGATCTTTATACCAAAGCACTGTCAATCGCTGTTTTTCAAAACATACATTCACAATATTGGCATGAGGCAAGTTCAAAAGATGTGACGACTCAGCGTTGTCTACTTGAGGGGGAGTCAACTCTATGCTGCACTCTTTTTCCCTTAGCTAAAGTTTTATCCCACTGGGTTTTCTTTAGCAAGGTTTTTAACGAGGCAGTATTAATTGCTCTTTAAAAAAAATTACCATCCAAGGGGGAGTGTTGTAAATTTAGTAGTAAAATATGGATGGTAATTAGTCAAATATGGATAGTAAAATTTGTACTATATATATGTGGATAATGAACACACATATACACACCATTTTTTTTCTTACATATAAGAAATATACTATCTCTCTCTTCCATTACTACTCTCTCATATTTAAGGACTGTATAGGCTTAGGTCAAAATTAGTTATAAGCCTACTGAATTATAACAATAATAAAGAAAATTCTAATGACAACTCTTCTAAAGCATATCGGGTGCATTTTGCGCGATGTATGCAAGTAGTTTCTTTCTAAGGAGTGTATAAGTGACACTGTTACCTGACTGTTCACATGTGTGCAGTCGATTTTGCTCACTACTTTCTGTGTCAGAGGCTACGGCTTTAGAAGTGGAATTTGGTGCGTGGTTCAAAACGACTTGGTGGTTGCGGTTAATGATTTCTGGCTAAACGGGTGTATTTCTTCAGGTTGTAATGCTTCATCACTACGCTAATTCCTAAGACATCGGATCCCATGTCTCTAAACGAGTATCGTCCGATTAGTTTGCTTAGAAGTTATTACAAAATTGTTGCGAAAATTCTTTCCAACCGACTTAGAATTTGTCCGATTAGTTTGCTTAAAAGTTATTACAAAATTGTTGCGAAAATTCTTTCCAACCGACTTAGAAAAGTTGTGCATAATCTTGTTGGTTTTGAGCAAAGTGCATTCATAAAAGGTAGGAACATTATAGATGGGACATTGGTTGTAAATGAAAGTCTTTGTAACTTAAAACAAAACCACCAAAAATGCCTAATTTTCAAGGTCGACTTCGAGAAAGCGTTTGATAGTTTGAATTGGGACTTTCTAGTGGAGATAATGAGTCTAATGGTGTTCGGTGAGAAGTGGAGGAGATGGATCCTTGCGTGTTTAAAGTCGGCCTCCATCTGAATCTTGGTGAATGGTCCCCGACCAAAGAGTTCAAGCTTGAAAAGGGGGTTAGACAAGGTGACCCGCTCTCCCCTTTTTTATTCATCCTTGCGGCGGAAGGCTTAAATTGGCTAACAAAGGCTTCAATTAATAAGGGTCTCTTCAAAGGTGTAGAGGTAGGTAATGATAAAGTCCCCGTTTCAATTCTTCAATACGCGGATGACACTATTTTTTTTTCCGAGAATTAGGATTCGGACAATATTAGAAGCCTTTTGACCTTATTAAAATGCTTGGAGCTTACGTCGGGTCTAAATGTCAATTATAATAAAAGTAATCTTTTTGGGGTCGGTGTTGATGTGCATGAAATTGAAGAAATGGCGAGAGTATTCGGTTGCAAAGTTGGTACTCTCCTGTTTACCTATGATGGGCTACCTATAGGGGCGAATATGAATAAGATAGGTAGTTGGAAACCGGTGGTGTGTAAATTTGAAAAAAGGCTAGCCGATTGGAGAGCGCGTGCGATGTCATATGGTGGACGTTTAACTCTTGTTGAATCGGTTTTAAATAGTTTACCGTTGTACTACTTCTCACTCTTCCGTGCCCCGCCTTGCGTGCTAAAGAAACTTGAGAGTATTAAACGAAACTTCTTTGGGGCGGGTCGGGTAATGATAGAAAAATTCCTTGGGTTAAGTGGGAGGAGGTCATTCGACCTATCGGGGAGGGTGGGTTAAATTTGGGCTCTTTACAATGCAAAAACATGGCTTTAATCGGCAAGTGGCGGTGGAGGTTCTTAACCGAACCCACCTCTTTGTGGGTTAAAATCATAAAAAGTATTTACGGGGTGTCCGGGATGGTTGTCCGTGGGGGAAAATCACTTACTTGTTCGTCTAATTCTACGTGGTTGAATATTATTAAAACATGTGAACTTATTGAAGACCTCGGTGTAAATATCAAGTCTTCTTTCGTTAAATCAATTGGTGACAGTAAAGACACTTCTTTTTGGAATGATGTTTGGCTCGCGGATCAACCACTTCGACACAAATTCAGTAGACTTGTACGCCTAGAAACTGATGTGCAGGCTGCTGTACGTGATCGAGTGGGTTGGGATGGGACACGCTGTACGGGTTCATGGGTTTGGTCACGTATGCCGAGAGGAAGAACATGTGCTGAGCTAGTCAAGCTAAACAACCTCCTGAAAACGCGAATACTTTGAGTGGGCCGCTAGTGGCAATGGTATTTACTCAACAAAAACCACGAAATCACTCCTCAGTTTCTTGGCTTGGGTACATCAAATAGTGTTAGTTTGCGCAATTGTTTGGTTCCAAAAAAATTAGAAGTTTTTGTCTGGAGGGCGAATAGGAGTAGAATTCCCGTCTTGTCGGAACTTGACAAACGGGGTGTTGATCTTCACTCCGTTCGTTGTCCGTTGTGTGGCGATGATATTGAGACGGTTAGTCATGCCTTAATTAATTGCAAAGATTCTTGTGTCATTTGGGAAAAAGTCTTTAATTTGTGAGGTTTTGGTTTGGCTTCAAACTTCAATTTATACGAGGCCTTCGGTGATAATTCTCCTCAACCTCTATCAGATTTGGGTGCGAAGACATGGCAAGCGGTAAAATGAACGTGCGGGTATCTTATTTGGAAAAATCGGAATCAAATTTTCCCCCAATAAAAGTTGGAATCCTCCGGTGGCTCTAAATGAGATTCAAGTACTTTCATTTGATTGGGTTGCGAAGCGTTGCAAGAAGAGGAACTTCGAATGGCACAATTGGTTATTTAATCCTCAATCCTTGTTCATGTAATTAGAGTTGTGACTGATAGGTTGCGATGCATATTGTACCATTTTGATTCGTGTATTAGGGATGATACCATAGTAAACTCTTTGTATATATTTTGTGAATAAATAAAAGTTATCTGCATTTCAAATAAAAAAAATAAAAAAATAAAAGGATTCGATGCTAAAATTACATGTTCTAAAAAAAATGACAACCCTCCTATAATTTGTCTTTAAAATGTAATTTGTGTTAGAAATTGTAGTACATTTTGTTGGTTAAAGTTAGTTTTTTTTCTTTCAAAAAGTGAGTTGTTATTCAAATTGTACAATTATAATACGCATAGATATTTAGTAATGTTTTAATGATTGTGTATATATCGGTTTCATGTGTGTAGTAATCTTCTGGATTCGTAATTCGCTAATAAAAAGTTGTGGTGCTACCTATGAAAAATAACCACATACCACTGACATTATGCTCGATCCATATATTAAGCTAAAACATACTCCATATTAATTAGACCTAGTGACAATAGCGAAGTAATTTTCAAACTGCTTTACGTTAATTATTTCAAGACGGTCAAGGAAGAACCCCGAAAATTAGTACACCGTACACGTGTATCAGAGTCGGGCCAAGAAATCAACTTTTGATACGCCCCAAGTAAAGAGCGGGCAAGCCAGTTTGTTATAAACAAGTCGAGGACAGTTTTTTAGGCCCGGTAATGGTAGCAAGAAGGTTTCAAGGTGGCGAAAAATTAGTGTTTCGACTTGACTTTGTGCATGGTTCCAGTGGCGATTCTAGGATCAAAATTCAATGGGGTTCTAAAAATTCATTTGATAACTTGCACAAAATATTGAACGTGTCGGGTCAAATCAGGTCGGGTCAGGCCCAAAACACAAACATAAAATTGAATAATTTATTCATATGTAGTAGCAATTAATGACATATACATTAGCAATTTTAAAATAGCAATGACTTATATAGTAGCAATTGTAGTCAATGGCCTATAGAGTAGCAATTTTACAGTAGCAATTTTAAATTGCTATTCCATAGCACTTTTAAATTTCAATTTTACAACATGTTTTATCAATATAAATCGCACAACATAAACAATAAATGTAAAATTACAGTTTTCCTTGACTTTTTAAAAAAAATAAGTTAGATAGTTTTGAGTGATGAGATTAGGGATACATATACAATAACTAATACATATATATTTACCATTACACATTCATCTTACATACAACTATATAATGAATTCACTATGAGTACTCACAATAAAACATATATATCTCAATATAAAAATTACACATAATTTGTCATATTATATACTTGATAGTAAATTTAACAAATTATGTTCATTCTTAGACAAACATTACACAATTCGGTAAAATAATTTTAAATTATGTCATGTTATATTACGTTTTGTTTTCATTATATATTTGAAAATATTATAAGATTTTTTAAATATTCAATGGATATATATTAACCAGCTTAATCCAATATATATATATATATATATATATATATATATATATATATATATATATATATATATAGACGTATGAACTAAATTTAAATGGATATGAATATGACTATGGTCTATGGATATTGATGAACAATAACTAAATAAATATGACCTCACGTCCACACATGATCCATATCCGATCCGTTGACATCCCTAGGATGAAGGATTAAAGATAGAACCAAAAGAAATTGTGATGTAGAATGAAGTAAAACAGAATTAGAATTGGAATTGGACAAATGTTTGTTTATTTTTCTATATAATATATTCAATGGCTCATAATATAAAGTCGTAAGTGAGCTAATTTCAAACACTTTAGGAGTCAAAACTATGAAATTATAATCTCTAAAAATTTATGGGGTCCCATTATTATATTTAGTAGTGTCTAATACAAAAAAAATAACTTTTTTAAATAAATTTTGGAAAACTAGTGGTGTCACGGGACCCCGTCCGGATACACCTACACTCGCCACTGATGGCTCTTGTCATTGTTTAATGTATCTAATGGTGTATCCTATCGTATACACACATAAAAGGCATAATGGTTGCATAAAAGTAGCATCAGGAAGGCTGGAAACAACAGTTTTGTGGAATTATCCGTCCAGCGTTTTTCGCTGTATAGGTTGCTCCGTCATGCTTAATCCCTGAAGGCCGCCTAGCACGTAAGCCCTGGCCGGAGAACGCCACTTTCAGCGTAAATTTCGGAACACACGTAACAGAACGTATCATCATCTGACACGTGTCCCCGAACAATCTGGTGGATCTGACACTATAAATAGACCCCTTGGGTCGTCATTTTACACGGTTCAGACATTCTGTCAAATTTGAGAGCTGAGACTTCATCTCTCTCTCTCTCTCTCTAACACTTTCTCTCACTAGAAGTCATCCGGTTAGCACTTTACGCTCTACGGACGACAGATTGATTAAGCCACCCCACAAGTTTCTACACTTGTGAACCGGGTCTGCAGGGATTATTTCCCAAGAGCAAACATCAATCGGCAACACTCGCCCACTTAAAGCTAGATTACTTCTAGTATCGTGTTGACATACTAAGCCTTACCTCATAAGGAAATATGTGTTAACAATGGCGCCATCCACTAATGCAAAGAACACGCGAAACGGAAAAGGAACAAAAATAACTGAAGCTCCATTTGTACTTGAAGCAGTCAACAATCCATTAACCGAAGACATGATAACTGTTGAAGATGTGCCTGTTCTGCCATCGGACGGTACAATTGAAGAAACAGTGGCTGAAACTGCAGAAAAGCTTAAGCGTTTGGCAACTAATTAAGAGAAAAGGCCAGTAATCGAAGAAACAACAGCCAAAAGTGCAGAAAGGCTTCCAAACCTTGTCACTAATCCAGAGAGGCGACCATTGATGCAACCACGGCGATGTCCATCATTTATACCTTTTCGACGGATGGCGGATGTCAAAGACAGGCAAATCATGAAAAGGCAATCTATATCAAAGTATAGGTTATCCAGACTACTTGACAAGCTGGGCAGTCTTGTTGATGATTCTGAGGATGATAATGACTTGAGCTATATTAATAATGATTCTGACGATGAAATTGACAAAGATGAGTTCATGTCTGAGAAGCAGGCAGTGTTGTTCTTAAATAACATCCTTAAGCAGACAGCTCCGGCAAAGTATAAGCAACGCTTCGCGCAGCCCGCTGTCCGTGCTGTGGCTGTAGATAATTTCTTCGCCCTCATTACTGGAGAGCAAGCTACAAAGCCACCAGCTATGGCAGAATCCACTCAGTGTTTCATTGATCGAATTGCTAATTATTCGTTACCCAGGAATCTTGGCATACCGGCAATTGGAGTTTATGATGGTACAAAAGATCCTGAGGATTTCCTCACTATGTTTGAAGGTGCAATGAGGTTGCAGCATTGGGATGACGAGGTAGCTTGTCATATGTTTCCAATGGTGCTGCAGAAAATGGCAAGGGAATGGTTTGCTAGCTTGTCACCTAGAAGCATCACAAGTTATTTGGACCTCCGTGCAAAGTTTGTTATGCAGTATCAAAATCTTCGTAGCTGCACTTTGACACATCTTGATGCACATGAGATCACAATGCATCACAATGAGTCCTTGAGTAATTTCATGAAGCGATACACACTTGAAGCACAGAAGATACCTGATTGTCCAGAATGTCAGCTAGTATCTGGTTTCATTTTATTTTTGGATCAATGACGGTTTAGTGCACTTGTCCATGCGTTAAGGTATGACTTGCCAAAAACTCTGCATCAGGCGTTGGAAGTTGCACAGAAGCATGTTCGAGCCGGTGAGCGGGGGATGAACAAGTTTGATGGAAGCAGTAGCAGCAAGCAGCACAATGGAGGGCGGTACTTTGATCTAAGCCAGAGAAGGAATGATAATTCTAATGGTGGGTGGAGAGGCAACAATCATCCCAACGATTTTCATCACAACAGGAGGCCAATAGAAAGGCATCCTTTGATAATGGCGCTGACTAAAACTCCCAAAGAGATTCTTTTCACCGAACCAATTCGGACCACTTTCAATCCTCGGGCACCTATGGAAGAAAGAGAGGGTCCAAAAAGTGAGCTATGGTGTGACTTTCATGATGCATGGGGTCATGATACAGATAATTGCAAATCTCTGATGAGAGAAATCATTGCAAAGATCAAAGCAGGAGAATTAAATCACTTGTTGCCAGGAAAACAATATAGAAGAAATGATCCTCGCAGGAAATTTGGATGGCAAAAGAATGATGGTGGAAGAGGTCGTCGAGGTGAGAACAGGGGAAGGGAAAAGCATGGCGGAAGAGATAACAGAAACCAGTACGGAAACCGGATCACGGAGCGTGAGTCAACTCCAGACGTTGTAATCAAAATGGTGTGGTTGAATGAAAGTCACTATGAGGACGATGAGCAGTCGGATAACAATGTTGATAGCTGGAGATATGCCCCAATCATTTTTCAACCAATTCAAAACTGGGCCTTGTCCGTTCAGCCAGTGGTCATTTCAGTAGAAATTGCAAACAAGTTCATCAGTCATATCTACACAGATACAGGCAGTGAGGCTGACATCATTTATTGGCATTGTTTTAAGGCTTTTCCAAGGCATGTGCAGGTTAGAGCTAGGCGGACAAGTTTGAAGGTTTTTGGGCTAACAGGAATGCCAGTGAATGCAATAGGGCGAGTTCGTTTGGAGGTCGTTTTGGGAACATTTCCACTATTGAGAACCGAAACAATCGATTTCACTATTCTGGATGGCAACCCTAGATTTAATGTCCTTTTTGGATGGGGCAACGTTAGCTAAATTTGGAGCGATAACATCAACGGCTCATGCAGAGATTAGATTCCCAACTCCAAACGGAGTAGCCGCCATGCACTCACAGTATGTGGCACCAACAAGGGAACGATCCACCTTTGTAAACTTACCAGAAGGCAATATGAATCAGAGGAGGCATAATCGGTTGTTCATGGAGGATGAGGTTCAGGAGTTCTTTATACCATGATCAAGTGTTCAGGCCGGACAGCGATAGGCGCTTGGCATTTGAAGAAACAATTTCTAGCATTTTATCAAGAGCAAAATTTATCATTTCAATAAGAGCAATTTGTTAGCATTTCTGAAGAACAAAATTTATCAATTTACTGTAGACCATTGTGGTCATCTTTACAGTGCCTATGTTTTCAATTGCATACACTAAACGTTCATGGTGTACTAATTAGGCTTGATCCACCAAAATTCGTCGTCAATTGTTTATGTATTGCACAGTACTGATTAATAAAATTTTATATTTTTCTTATGCAAAGTGCTGCCTGTGACAAATGTAAAACATTGCATTTATATCCTGCCCTCAGAAGGAGAGTATTTTTATACCTCCGATGGCGGAAGCTTTTGTGCCGGCCAGCAAAGGCACAAGGGATCGACTAGAAAACGTTAAAGTTTTACTAGAACGCACCGAGGCAAAATACAAAACTCAGATACTTGTCATGACAAACATTATAAAAACTTACTTCACAGAACGAAAGAAGTTTATATTTTATATAAAGGCCAAAAATATTACACAATTCTTCCTCATATATTTTATGACGAAAGGCGTATGACTGATAGGTCACTAACTCATAGCTAATCTTCACACAATATTTCAAAAGTTCTTCTTCGTGTACTTTATGATGGAAGGCGTATGGCGGAAAGATTATTTTATAATCACTCTTCAAAGAACACTTCATAATTATTCCTCATTAATTTGATGACGGAAAGCGTATAACAGATTACAAGTGTCCTACTGAATACTTGAAGGCATAGTGTTTGCAAAGTGAATTTTTGATATGTTGCTCATTCAACTGAAGTTAACAATGCAAGACACCCAAAAGCGAATTATCTTAAACACTTTTCAAAATGCTTTGTTCAGTTGTACAATATACAATTGTACATGAAATTTTATGATACGCTCAGTGCATGGCAGATGGGTTATAAACAACAAACATCAAAGTATTTGGCATAATCACTACAATAAGTATATGTTTATGGCATTCAAATTATCAACGTTCATTACAAACGGTTGTTCATCAAATAGCTGCAAGTTTATGAAAATTGAACATTGAGTACATCCTGAGTAGATGACTCCTCTCTGCTACACACTTCATCATAAACATCTATCTTCAGATTAATTAATCTGTCTTTGGTTCATCCACTTTCTCCATAGTTCCAGGACGCATAAGGTTGGCAATAGCAGCAGGAAGCGTCTGGTTTGGTGCAAGGCGTTTGGTAATTTTGTTTGTAACATCAGAAATGAAATGAGTGCGAAAAGCTTCAACATAATCATTGTAGGGATTCCCCACAAGATTGGATCCAAGCACCTTCGCTATCACACCCGGTATCCCCTTCTTAAGCTCGGCAAAATTACTCTCACCCTTCTCCTCCCTCTGGAGAAGCTCAGCAGATTTCTCCCTCTCTGCACTCAACTCCTTCTCTAGCTCACTCACCTTCACCTGCTCCTCCTCAAACCTTTTCTTTTCAGCATCTACCAACCTGTCCTTCTCCTCTTGCAGAGCAACAACGGCATCTTGAGCACTTTTCAGTTCAGCTTCTCTAGCCTTCAATATATTCTGAGCATCAGTCAAGGCATGTTCAGCATCAATTGCTATTTTGCGAGCATTTGCACCTTGAGAAATCTCAGCACGGGTAAAGGCAAGTATGGATTCCTGTTGCTTCTGTAGTTGCAGCACGGAATCCAGATGGTTGGTCAGCAATACATGAGCTGCAGCAGTTGATTCCCTTAGTTGCTCAGAGCGGAGAGTGGTGAACTGGGGTTTTAGCTCAGGGATAGCATAACCCTATAGAAGAAAAATTTTGTGGTTAATTTCAAGCAACTCATATAAATAAATTGCAAGCATATACATGCAGGAAGTTTTATCATTCATACCTGAAGAAGAGTTGAAAATTCTTTGTCCTTAGTAGCAGGATTCTAAATGATAGCCTGCAATGTCCTCACATGAGCAGGAAGAGATGGCTTTTGAACATTGGACGATGTGACAGCAGGGTTAGTGGTACTAGGAAGAGGAGAATGATAAGCAGAGTCGCCTTCCGGCCTCTCTTCATGGAATTTAGATTCCTCAAATGGAGTAAAGTTTGGGTCAGGAGTTTTCAGACCCTTATCTCCTTCACCTTCAAGGTTCTCCTCCGGCCTCTGCTCACCGCCTTCAGTAGCCTTCCCTTGGCTATCATCAGATTCTGCTAAAATCACTAACAGAAACAAGTTAGCATTATGAGCAAATATAACGGTTATAAGCAATGACACATGCATTATCAAGAAAGAGCAGAATGGACATACTTCTTCTGCGTTTCTGCTTTTGGCTCCCCTCTGTACTTTTCGCCCTCTTAGAGCCTATGTTCTTCTTCCTTGTCTTTTGGGTTGGAGGAGGAGTGGGGTTTGTTTCATCTGTGATGTCAACCGAGAATGATGTCTGCTGCTCGGCGGTGGTGGTGTCATCCGCTGTCCGTTCAGTGTCTGTCTGTTCAGACCCAGACTCACTGTCAGAACTGCTGACAATGATTTCTTCCCCCTTTTCAGCAGCAGCAGCATCAGTAGCAGCCTTAGACTCCACTGCTGTAGTGACCCGAACTTTTCCATGTTTATATATATTAATTGAGATTGATGTTTACATGATTAAATGTTTCCAACATGTTAAGCAATCAAACTTGTTAAGACTTGATTAATTGAAATAGGTTTCATATAGACAATTGACCACCCAAGTTGACCGGTGATTCACGAACGTTAAAACTTGTAAAAAAACTATATGATGACATATATATGGTTATATATATAGTTAACATGATATTATGATAAGTAAACATATCATTAATTATATTAACAATGAACTACATATGTAAAAACAAGACTACTAACTTAATGATTTTGAAACGAGACATATATGTAACGTTTATCGTTGTAACGACATTTAATGTATATATATCATATTAAGAGATATTCGTACATCATAATATCATGATAATATAATAATTTAAAATCTCTTTTGATATTATAAACATTGGGTTAACAACATTTAACAAGATCGTTAACCTAAAGGTTTCAAAACAACACTTACATGTAACGACTAACGATGACTTAACGACTCAGTTAAAATGTGTATACATGTAGTGTTTTAATATGTATTTATACACTTTTGAAAGACTTCAATACACTTATCAAAATACTTCTACTTAACAAAAATGCTTACAATTACATTCTCGTTCAGTTTCATCAACAATTCTACTCGTATGCACCCGTATTCGTACTCGTACAATACACAGCTTTTAGATGTATGTACTATTGGTATATACACTCCAATGATCAGCTCTTAGCAGCCCATGTGAGTCACCTAACACATGTGGGAACCATCATTTGGCAACTAGCATGAAATATCTCATAAGATTACAAAAATATGAGTAATCATTCATGACTTATTTACATGAAAACAAAATTACATATCCTTTATATCTAATCCATACACCAACGGCCAAAAACACCTACAAACACTTTCATTCTTCAATTTTCTTCATCTAATTGAACTCTCTCAAGTTCTATCTTCAAGTTCTAAGTGTTCTTCATAAATTCCAAAAGTTCTAGTTTCATAAAATCAAGAATACTTTCAAGTTTGCTAGCTCACTTCCAATCTTGTAAGGTGATCATCCAACCTCAAGAAATCTTTGTTTATTACAGTAGGTTATCATTCTAATACAAGGTAATAATCATATTCAAACTTTGGTTCAATTTCTATAACTATAACAATCTTATTTCAAGTGATGATCTTACTTGAACTTGTTTTCGTGTCATGATTTTGCTTCAAGAACTTTGAGCCATCCAAGGATCCATTGAAGCTAGATCCATTTTTCTCTTTTCCAGTAGGTTCATCCAAGGAACTTAAGGTAGTAATGATGTTCATAACATCATTCGATTCATACATATAAAGCTATCTTATTCGAAGGTTTAAACTTGTAATCACTAGAACATAGTTTAGTTAATTCTAAACTTGTTCACAAACAAAAGTTAATCCTTCTAACTTGACTTTTAAAATCAACTAAACACATGTTATATATCTATATGATATGCTAACTTAATGATTTAAAACCTGGAAACACGAAAAACACCGTAAAACCGGATTTACGCCGTCGTAGTAACACCGCGGGCTGTTTTGGGTTAGTTAATTAAAAACTATGATAAACTTTGATTTAAAAGTTGTTATTCTGAGAAAATGATTTTTATTATGAACATGAAACTATATCCAAAAATTATGGTTAAACTCAAAGTGGAAGTATGTTTTCTAAAATGGTCATCTAGACGTCGTTCTTTCGACTGAAATGACTACCTTTACAAAAACGACTTGTAACTTATTTTTCCGACTAGAAACCTATACTTTTTTTGTTTGGATTCATAAAATAGAGTTCAATATGAAACCATAGCAATTTGATTCACTCAAAACGGATTTAAAATGAAGAAGTTATGGGTAAAACAAGATTGGATAATTTTTCTCATTTTAGCTACGTGAAAATTGGTAACAAATCTATTCCAACCATAACTTAATCAACTTGTAATATATATTATGTAATCTTGAGATACCATAGACACGTATACAATATTTCGACCTATCATGTCGACACATCTATATATATTTCGGAACAACCATAGACACTCTATATGTGAATGTTGGAGTTAGCTATACAGGGTTGAGGTTGATTCCAAAATATATATAGTTTGAGTTGTGATCAATACTGAGATACGTATACACTGGGTCGTGGATTGATTCAAGATAATATTTATCGATTTATTTCTGTACATCTAACTGTGGACAACTAGTTGTAGGTTACTAACGAGGACAGCTGACTTAATAAACTTAAAACATCAAAATATATTAAAAGTGTTGTAAATATATTTTGAACATACTTTGATATATATGCATATATTGTTATAGGTTCGTGAATTAACCAGTGGCCAAGTCTTACTTCCCGACGAAGTAAAAATCTGTGAAAGTGAGTTATAGTCCCACTTTTAAAATCTAATATTTTTGGGATGAGAATACATGCAGGTTTTATAGATGATTTACAAAATAGACACAAGTACGTGAAACTACATTCTATGGTTGAATTATCGAAATCGAATATGCCCCTTTTTATTAAGTCTGGTAATCTAAGAATTAGGGAACAGACACCCTAATTGACGCGAATCCTAAAGATAGATCTATTGGGCCTAACAAACCCCATCCAAAGTACCGGATGCTTTAGTACTTCGAAATTTATATCATATCCGAAGGGTGTCCCGGAATGATGGGGATATTCTTATATATGCATCTTGTTATTGTCGGTTACCAGGTGTTCACCATATGAATGATTTTTATCTCTATGTATGGGATGTGTATTGAAATATGAAATCTTGTGGTCTATTGTTACGATTTGATATATATAGGTTAAACCTATAACTCACCAACATTTTTGTTGACGTTTTAAGCATGTTTATTCTCAGGTGATTATTAAGAGCTTCCGCTGTCGCATACTTAAATAAGGACAAGATTTGGAGTCCATGCTTGTATGATATTGTGTAAAAACTGCATTCAAGAAACTTATTTTGTTGTAACATATTTGTATTGTAAACCATTATGTAATGGTAGTGTGTAAACAGGATATTTTAGATTATCATTATTTGATAATCTACGTAAAGCTTTTTAAACCTTTATTGATGAAATAAAGGTTATGGTTTGTTTAAAAATGAATGCAGTCTTTGAAAAACGTCTCATATAGAGGTCAAAACCTCGCAACGAAATCAATTAATATGGAACGTTTTTAATCAATAAGAACGGGACATTTCAGTTGGTATCAGAGCGTTGGTCTTAGAGAACCAGAAAATTTGCATTAGTGTGTCTTATCGAGTTTGTTAGGATGCATTAGTGATTCTGGACTTCGACCGTGTTTTCTTTAAAAATGATTGCTTAACATTTTTGTTGGAAACTATATATATTTTTAACATATGAATATTATGTGATATATTAATCTCTTAACGTGTTTGATATTATGTGATAGATGTCTACCTCTAGAACAAGTCCCATTGACTCACCTAATAATAATGAAGAGTCAAATGTAAATTGGAATGATTCGTGGACTGATTCACAAGTTCCCGAAGAGGAACCGGAAGAAGAGTCGGAACCGGAAGAAGAATCAGAACCGGAAGAAGAATCGGAACCGGTGGGGGAAATAATAAAACGGTTAAGTAAAAGAGAATCCTCAACCAACAGACCAAGGTTAATTATGGTCAATGGTGTTTCCGCCAAGGAAGCAAAATATTGGGAGGATTACCAATTCTCCGATGAATCGGATTCCGACGAGAATTCCGATGATGTTATAGAAATTACCCCAACTGAATTTAAAAAGGCAAAAGAAAATAATAAGGGAAAGGGCATAAAAATAGAGAAATCTAATTCCAACCCCGATGAACTTTATATGTATCGTCAACCCCCGAAGTCCTTAAGTTGTAACAATGACCCGGGAACCTCTAAACCACCAGGTTTTTCTAAACCAATGTGGAAAATTACGGCTCGTATTAGGGGAACATCATATATCCCTAGAAACTTGGCAAAACGAACCAAAACCGAAGAAGAAGAAACAAGCGAGTCGGAATAAGATAGTTGTATTCGTGTGGTGTAATATATGTAATATAGTGTGCTTATGCTTTATGATATATGTAAAAATTGCTTGTATTAATAAGTATTTTTTTTTATGAATCTAACTCTTGTCTATTTTACAGTATAAAAACACAAAATGGATAGACAACCCAATATTTTAAGAGACCTACCCGGAGACATGATTGATGAAATCTTGTCTAGAGTCGGTCAGAATTCCTCGGCACAACTATTTAAGGCGAGATCAGTTTGTAAGACATTCGAAGAACGTTCCAAGAATGATTTAGTTTATAAAAGGCTTTCGTTCGGAAGATGGGGGATATCACATTGGGAAATCCATAAGTTACGATGTGTTTACTTTGACGCATATATTGCGGGGAACCCAAATGCTATTTTACGCAACGGGTTAAGAAATTATTTTGACTCAGTATATCCAAATATAGGACTTCGTGATTTAGAAAAAGCGGCTAACATGCAACATAAAGAAGCATGTTATGCTTACGGGTTAGTAATGTTCGCTTCTCACCAAAGTGAGAACAAGAACATCGGGCTACAACTATTAAACAAAACGTTCCCTCAAGTGACGGAGTCGGTAATTGGGGTAAGAAATGAGGTTTTTAGGTTATTACGAGACTGTTGGTCATTACGTAACCCTCGTCCCTTTGACGACGTTACAACACGCTGTCTTATCAACGGCCATAACGGTTATGTTCCACAAGACCAAGGATGGGAAGTAGTCCTAGTAAAACCAGAATGCATGACTTGTTTCTGGACGTATGAATTACGTGTCTTTATTGCCTTTGCCGAACGACTTGTGTACTAGCTAGAATTGTCTTCACAACTATCTTGTATCAAAGTTATTGTGTGCTATATTTCATGCTTTATGTAAAATAAGCGGTGTTGTAAGTTTGTAAAATATTGTATAAAAGTTTGAACGCGAAATATTATTACAATCAGTTTTTCATATAGAATTGTAGTAGTTGAATTGTATATTAGCTACTAAGTATGAACTTAACGGGTAGGTACTACCCGAATTTAAACTTATAAAACGCTAATATGAAGAAAAAGCTTTTATAAATGAGTTCATATTATGCTATGAAATACTATTAACTACTCTTAATATTCTGTATGATTAACTTGTTCCATTTAACTATTTTGAAGGAAATGGCACCGACTACTCGACACACCGTGAATATGAATGAAGAGGAATTCCGTACTTTTCTAGCTTCAAACATAGCCGCAGTACAGGCTGCGCTACATACCAACAATAACCTTGGATCTAGCAGTACAGGAAATCGTGTAGGATGCACCTACAAAGAATTCACTGCCTGCAAACCTTTGGAATTTGATGGAACCGAAGGACCGATCGGATTGAAACGGTGGACCGAGAAGGTTGAATCGGTGTTTGCCATAAGTAAGTGTACTGAAGAGGACAAAGTGAAGTACGCTACGCATACCTTCACAGGTTCTGCGTTAACATGGTGGAATACCTATCTAGAGCAAGTGGGACAAGATGATGCGTACGCACTACCGTGGTCAGCATTCAAGCACTTGATGAACGAGAAGTACCGTCCCAGAACCGAGGTCAATAAGCTCAAGACAGAACTTAGAGGGTTACGAACCCAAGGATTTGATATTACCACGTACGAAAGACGATTCACAGAATTGTGCCTATTGTGTCCGGGAGCATTCGAAGATGAGGAAGAGAAGATAGACGCGTTTGTGAAAGGATTACCGGAAAGAATCCAAGAAGATATAAGTTCACACGAGCCCGCCTCCATACAACAGGCATGTAGAATGGCTCACAAACTAGTGAACCAGATTGAAGAAAGAATTAAAGAACAGACTGCTGAAGAGGCCAATGTGAAGCAAGTCAAAAGAAAGTGGGAGGAAAACGGTGATAAGAATCACCAATACAACAACAACAGCAATTACAACAATAATCGCAACAATTATCCCAACAATCGCAACATCAATCGCAACTACAACAAACGGCCCAACAACAACAACAACAACAACAGCAACTACAACAATCATCCCAACAACAATAATAACCGCAACAACAACAACAATCAGAAGCAGCTATGCCAAAGGTGTGAAAAGAATCACTCGGGGTTCTGCACCAAATTTTGCAACAAGTGTAAAAGAAATGGTCATAGCGCGGCGAAGTGTGAGGTCTACGGACCAGGGGCTAATAGAACGAAAGGAACAAATGGTGTCGGAACGAGTAATGGCGGAGCAAGTAGTGTCGGAGCAAGTTATGCCAATGTAGTTTGTTATAAATGTGGAAAACCAGGCCACATTATTAGAAATTGCCCGAACCAGGAGAACACGAATGGACAAGGCCGTGGAAGAGTTTTCAATATTAATGCGGTAGAGGCACAGGAAGACCCGGAGCTTGTTACGGGTACGTTTCTTATTGACAATAAATCTGCTTACGTTTTATTTGATTCGGGTGCGGATAGAAGCTATATGAGTAGAGATTTTTGTGCTAAATTAAGTTGTCCATTGACCCCTTTGGATAGTAAATTTTTACTCGAATTAGCAAATGGTAAATTAATTTCAGCAGATAATATATGTCGGAATCGAGAAATTAAACTGGTTAGCGAAACATTTAAGATTGATTTGATACCAGTAGAGTTAGGGAGTTTTGATGTGATAATCGGTATGGACTGGTTGAAAGAAGTGAAAGCGGAGATCGTTTGTTACAAAAATGCAATTCGCATTATACGAGAAAAAGGAAAACCCTTAATGGTGTACGGAGAAAAGGGCAACACGAAGCTACATCTTATTAGTAACTTGAAGGCACAAAAACTAATAAGAAAAGGTTGCTATGCTGTTCTAGCACACGTCGAGAAAGTACAAACTAAAGAAAAGAGCATCAATGATGTTCCCGTCGCAAAAGAATTTCCTGATGTATTTCCGAAAGAATTACCGGGATTACCCCCACATCGATCCGTTGAATTTCAAATAGATCTTGTACCAGGAGCTGCACCAATAGCTCGTGCTCCTTACAGACTCGCACCCAGCGAGATGAAAGAACTGCAAAGCCAATTACAAGAACTTTTAGAGCGTGGTTTCATTCGACCAAGCACATCACCGTGGGGAGCTCCTGTTTTGTTTGTCAAGAAGAAAGATGGTACATTCAGGTTGTGTATCGACTACCGAGAGTTGAACAAACTTACCATCAAGAACCGCTACCCACTACCGAGAATCGACGACTTATTTGATCAACTACAAGGCTCGTCTGTTTATTCAAAGATTGACTTACGTTCCGGGTATCATCAAATGCGGGTGAAAGAAGATGATATTCCAAAGACTGCTTTCAGAACACGTTACGGTCATTACGAGTTTATGGTCATGCCGTTTGGTTTAACTAATGCACCAGCTGTGTTCATGGACCTTATGAACCGAGTGTGTGGACCATACCTTGACAAGTTTGTCATTGTTTTCATTGATGACATACTTATTTACTCAAAGAATGACCAAGAACACGGTGAACATTTGAGAAAGGTGTTAGAAGTATTGAGGAAGGAAGAATTGTACGCTAAGTTTTCAAAGTGTGCATTTTGGTTGGAAGAAGTTCAATTCCTCGGTCACATAGTGAACAAAGAAGGTATTAAGGTGGATCCGGCAAAGATAGAAACTGTTGAAAAGTGGGAAACCCCGAAAACTCCGAAACACATACGCCAGTTTTTAGGACTAGCTGGTTACTACAGAAGGTTCATCCAAGACTTTTCCAGAATAGCAAAACCCTTGACTGCATTAACGCATAAAGGGAAGAAATTTGAATGGAATGATGAACAAGAGAAAGCGTTTCAGTTATTGAAGAAAAAGCTAACTACGGCACCTATATTGTCATTGCCTGAAGGGAATGATGATTTTGTGATTTATTGTGACGCATCAAAGCAAGGTCTCGGTTGTGTATTAATGCAACGAACGAAGGTGATTGCTTATGCGTCTAGACAATTGAAGATTCACGAACAAAATTATACGACGCATGATTTGGAATTAGGCGCGGTTGTTTTTGCATTAAAGACTTGGAGGCACTACTTATATGGGGTCAAAAGTATTATATATACCGACCACAAAAGTCTTCAACACATATTTAATCAGAAACAACTGAATATGAGGCAGCGTAGGTGGATTGAATTATTGAATGATTACGATTTTGAGATTCGTTACCACCCGGGGAAGGCAAATGTGGTAGCCGATGCCTTGAGCAGGAAGGATAGAGAACCCATTCGAGTAAAATCTATGAATATAATGATTCATAATAACATTACTACTCAAATAAAGGAGGCGCAACAAGGAGTTTTAAAAGAGGGAAATTTAAAGGATGAAATACCCAAAGGATCGGAGAAGCATCTTAATATTCGGGAAGACGGAACCCGGTATAGGGCTGAAAGGATTTGGGTACCAAAATTTGGAGATATGAGAGAAATGGTACTTAGAGAAGCTCATAAAACCAGATACTCAATACATCCTGGAACGGGGAAGATGTACAAGGATCTCAAGAAACATTTTTGGTGGCCGGGTATGAAAGCCGATGTTGCTAAATACGTAGGAGAATGTTTGACGTGTTCTAAGGTCAAAGCTGAGCATCAGAAACCATCAGGTCTACTTCAACAACCCGAAATCCCGGAATGGAAATGGGAAAACATTACCATGGATTTCATCACTAAATTGCCAAGGACTGCAAGTGGTTTTGATACTATTTGGGTAATAGTTGATCGTCTCACCAAATCAGCACACTTCCTACCAATAAGAGAAGATGACAAGATGGAGAAGTTAGCACGACTGTATTTGAAGGAAGTCGTCTCCAGACATGGAATACCAATCTCTATTATCTCTGATAGGGATGGCAGATTTATTTCAAGATTCTGGCAGACATTACAGCAAGCATTAGGAACTCGTCTAGACATGAGTACTGCCTATCATCCACAAACCGATGGGCAGAGCGAAAGGACGATACAAACGCTTGAAGACATGCTACGAGCATGTGTTATTGATTTCGGAAACAGTTGGGATCGACATCTACCGTTAGCAGAATTTTCCTACAACAACAGCTACCATTCAAGCATTGAGATGGCGCCGTTTGAAGCACTTTATGGTAGAAAGTGCAGGTCTCCGATTTGTTGGAGTGAAGTGGGGGATAGACAGATTACGGGTCCGGAGATTATACAAGAAACTACCGAGAAGATCATCCAAATTCAACAACGGTTGAAAACCGCCCAAAGTCGACAAAAGAGCTACGCTGACATTAAAAGAAAAGATATAGAATTTGAAATTGGAGAGATGGTCATGCTTAAAGTTTCACCTTGGAAAGGCGTTGTTCGATTTGGTAAACGAGGGAAATTAAATCCAAGGTATATTGGACCATTCAAGATTATTGATCGTGTCGGACCAGTAGCTTACCGACTTGAGTTACCTCAACAACTCGCGGCTGTACATAACACTTTCCACGTCTCGAATTTGAAGAAATGTTTTGCTAAAGAAGATCTCACTATTCCGTTAGATGAAATCCAAATCAACGAAAAACTCCAATTCATCGAAGAACCCGTCGAAATAATGGATCGTGAGGTTAAAAGACTTAAGCAAAACAAGATACCAATTGTTAAGGTTCGATGGAATGCTCGTAGAGGACCCGAGTTCACCTGGGAGCGTGAAGATCAGATGAAGAAGAAATACCCGCATCTATTTCCAGAAGATTCGTCAACACCTTCAACAGCTTAAAATTTCGGGACGAAATTTATTTAACGGGTAGGTACTGTAGTGACCCGAACTTTTCCATGTTTATATATATTAATTGAGATTGATGTTTACATGATTAAATGTTTCCAACATGTTAAGCAATCAAACTTGTTAAGACTTGATTAATTGAAATAGGTTTCATATAGACAATTGACCACCCAAGTTGACCGGTGATTCACGAACGTTAAAACTTGTAAAAAAACTATATGATGACATATATATGGTTATATATATAGTTAACATGATATTATGATAAGTAAACATATCATTAATTATATTAACAATGAACTACATATGTAAAAACAAGACTACTAACTTAATGATTTTGAAACGAGACATATATGTAACGTTTATCGTTGTAACGACATTTAATGTATATATATCATATTAAGAGATATTCGTACATCATAATATCATGATAATATAATAATTTAAAATCTCTTTTGATATTATAAACATTGGGTTAACAACATTTAACAAGATCGTTAACCTAAAGGTTTCAAAACAACACTTACATGTAACGACTAACGATGACTTAACGACTCAGTTAAAATGTGTATACATGTAGTGTTTTAATATGTATTTATACACTTTTGAAAGACTTCAATACACTTATCAAAATACTTCTACTTAACAAAAATGCTTACAATTACATTCTCGTTCAGTTTCATCAACAATTCTACTCGTATGCACCCGTATTCGTACTCGTACAATACACAGCTTTTAGATGTATGTACTATTGGTATATACACTCCAATGATCAGCTCTTAGCAGCCCATGTGAGTCACCTAACACATGTGGGAACCATCATTTGGCAACTAGCATGAAATATCTCATAAGATTACAAAAATATGAGTAATCATTCATGACTTATTTACATGAAAACAAAATTACATATCCTTTATATCTAATCCATACACCAACGACCAAAAACACCTACAAACACTTTCATTCTTCAATTTTCTTCATCTAATTGAACTCTCTCAAGTTCTATCTTCAAGTTCTAAGTGTTCTTCATAAATTCCAAAAGTTCTAGTTTCATAAAATCAAGAATACTTTCAAGTTTGCTAGCTCACTTCCAATCTTGTAAGGTGATCATCCAACCTCACTTCCAATCTTGTAAGGTGATCATCCAACCTCAAGAAATCTTTGTTTATTACAGTAGGTTATCATTCTAATACAAGGTAATAATCATATTCAAACTTTGGTTCAATTTCTATAACTATAACAATCTTATTTCAAGTGATGATCTTACTTGAACTTGTTTTCGTGTCATGATTTTGCTTCAAGAACTTTGAGCCATCCAAGGATCCATTGAAGCTAGATCCATTTTTCTCTTTTCCAGTAGGTTCATCCAAGGAACTTAAGGTAGTAATGATGTTCATAACATCATTCGATTCATACATATAAAGCTATCTTATTCGAAGGTTTAAACTTGTAATCACTAGAACATAGTTTAGTTAATTCTAAACTTGTTCACAAACAAAAGTTAATCCTTCTAACTTGACTTTTAAAATCAACTAAACACATGTTATATATCTATATGATATGCTAACTTAATGATTTAAAACCTGGAAACACGAAAAACACCGTAAAACCGGATTTACGCCGTCGTAGTAACACCGCGGGCTGTTTTGGGTTAGTTAATTAAAAACTATGATAAACTTTGATTTAAAAGTTGTTATTCTGAGAAAATGATTTTTATTATGAACATGAAACTATATCCAAAAATTATGGTTAAACTCAAAGTGGAAGTATGTTTTCTAAAATGGTCATCTAGACGTCGTTCTTTCGACTGAAATGACTACCTTTACAAAAACGACTTGTAACTTATTTTTCCGACTAGAAACCTATACTTTTTTTGTTTGGATTCATAAAATAGAGTTCAATATGAAACCATAGCAATTTGATTCACTCAAAACGGATTTAAAATGAAGAAGTTATGGGTAAAACAAGATTGGATAATTTTTCTCATTTTAGCTACGTGAAAATTGGTAACAAATCTATTCCAACCATAACTTAATCAACTTGTAATATATATTATGTAATCTTGAGATACCATAGACACGTATACAATATTTCGACCTATCATGTCGACACATCTATATATATTTCGGAACAACCATAGACACTCTATATGTGAATGTTGGAGTTAGCTATACAGGGTTGAGGTTGATTCCAAAATATATATAGTTTGAGTTGTGATCAATACTGAGATACGTATACACTGGGTCGTGGATTGATTCAAGATAATATTTATCGATTTATTTCTGTACATCTAACTGTGGACAACTAGTTGTAGGTTACTAACGAGGACAGCTGACTTAATAAACTTAAAACATCAAAATATATTAAAAGTGTTGTAAATATATTTTGAACATACTTTGATATATATGCATATATTGTTATAGGTTCGTGAATTAACCAGTGGCCAAGTCTTACTTCCCGACGAAGTAAAAATCTGTGAAAGTGAGTTATAGTCCCACTTTTAAAATCTAATATTTTTGGGATGAGAATACATGCAGGTTTTATAGATGATTTACAAAATAGACACAAGTACGTGAAACTACATTCTATGGTTGAATTATCGAAATCGAATATGCCCCTTTTTATTAAGTCTGGTAATCTAAGAATTAGGGAACAGACACCCTAATTGACGCGAATCCTAAAGATAGATCTATTGGGCCTAACAAACCCCATCCAAAGTACCGGATGCTTTAGTACTTCGAAATTTATATCATATCCGAAGGGTGTCCCGGAATGATGGGGATATTCTTATATATGCATCTTGTTATTGTCGGTTACCAGGTGTTCACCATATGAATGATTTTTATCTCTATGTATGGGATGTGTATTGAAATATGAAATCTTGTGGTCTATTGTTACGATTTGATATATATAGGTTAAACCTATAACTCACCAACATTTTTGTTGACGTTTTAAGCATGTTTATTCTCAGGTGATTATTAAGAGCTTCCGCTGTCGCATACTTAAATAAGGACAAGATTTGGAGTCCATGCTTGTATGATATTGTGTAAAAACTGCATTCAAGAAACTTATTTTGTTGTAACATATTTGTATTGTAAACCATTATGTAATGGTAGTGTGTAAACAGGATATTTTAGATTATCATTATTTGATAATCTACGTAAAGCTTTTTAAACCTTTATTGATGAAATAAAGGTTATGGTTTGTTTAAAAATGAATGCAGTCTTTGAAAAACGTCTCATATAGAGGTCAAAACCTCGCAACGAAATCAATTAATATGGAACGTTTTTAATCAATAAGAACGGGACATTTCAACTGCAGCCCTCTCTGCTTCTAGCTCTTTAGCAGTTTTAGCGCGGTCAGTGATCTCAACTTCATCCTCCAGATCGAGGGATAAGAGAGCAGAGCGAACTTGCATCTCGGAGTTGGCTGCAAAAATTAAACATGGACAGTAATATAAGCAAACATGGTAAACAATAAGACGAGTATTTATATATATATATATATATATATATATATATATATATATATATATATATATATATGTATATATATATATATATGTATATATGTATATATGTATATATATGTATATATGTATATATGTATATATGTATATATATATGTATATATGTATATATATATATGTATATATATATATATATATATATATATATATATATATATATATATATATATATATATATGTATATATATATATATATATATATATATATATATATTAGGATGATCATATCACATCCTACCCTGATTCTTCTCACGGAGTACTGGCACAGAAGTGCTTGGCCATTCTTGACTCACTCTACACAGCACAAGAATCCCCGCATACTTCTCGTATGATCTGGGCGGAAGGCGGAGCTCTTTCAAATTATTTACTATCCGCTGCTCTGCGGTAGAAATCTTAACACCTTTTCCTACACCAGCATCAATAGTACCCCATTTTCGGACAACGGAAAACTCCTCCGGAATAACAGTTTCATCAACAAAGAAAAACGGACTCTTCCAGTCCTTCAAGTTTGATACTCTATTTGTACCAACAAAATGGGTATTTCGTTTACTATCAATAGTAAGCCAGCAGTCGCTAATTGTACGAATTCTAAACAAAGAGATAAACACTTTAATGCGAGGCTTAATATTACTGGCATTACAGTACATTTCAAAAAGGATAATTTTTTGAAGGCCGTGGGGATGCATTTGGCTCAGGCAGGCCTTATAATATCTAAGAAGGCGAATGAGAAAGTTTGTAGGGGGAACATGGAGGTTGCCGTGAGTAAGTTGTAAGGCGTATAAAGTAATTTTTCCATCAGGAGGATGGTTAGCAGTCTGCCTGTTGGTAGGAAGAACATGGTTGAATTGATTAAGATGGTGAAAGGCAATCTTCAAACCATCTAAGTATTCTCTTGTCAGTGATGAAGCCATCGTGTTAACTTCTGGAATGTCAGCAGCATTTGAAGAAGAGGGCTCTGCGTGTTCTTGGCCAGTACTCGGTGTAGAAGCCTTGGTAATAAAGTAAAAAGATATCAACAGGAAAGAAATAGCAGTAAGATGAAGTGTCACTGACCTTGGACGACGATAAACCTTAAAAAGTTGAAGGATGAAGAAAGCGATGAAGATTTGGGAAGAAATGTGCTTTTTAGATCTTGGCAAAGGTAAAAAAAGTGAAGATAAAAGGGTTATGCCGGTTTATATAGGAGTTCATTGATGCAATTTTTATGGACACGATTGTGACACGTGTACAGGTAAGTTTAAACGTAGGGTACAAAATGACACTTTTTACAGCTGGAGGCGCATGGAGATTCTCAACCATTTAAAATTAATCATCACAGCGTCAGTAAAATACGTCTGCATTTAATGCCTGTAATGTTTTCCCCGATGAAAATGGGCGATGAACAGGCTAGTTTGGCATGCGTTATCAAAAGTTTAACAACTTAATCATTTTTCAAACGCTTAAGTCATTAAACTGGGGGGGGGGACTTAATGGTGTATCCTATCGTATACACACATAAAAGGCATAATGGTTGCATAAAAGTAGCATCAGGAAGGCTGGAAACAACAGTTTTGTGAAATTATCCGTCCAGCGTTTTCCGCTGTACAGGTTGCTCCGTCATGCGTAAGCCCTGAAGGCCGCCTAGCGCGTAAGCCCTGGCCGGAGAACGCCACTTTCAGCGTAAATTTCGGAACACAGGTAACAGAACGTATCATCATCTGACACGTGTCCCCGAACAATCTGGTGGATCTGACACTATAAATAGACCCCTTGGGTCGTCATTTTACACGGTTCAGACATTCTGTCAAATTTGAGAGCTGAGACTTCATCTCTCTCTCTCTCTAACACTTTCTCTCACTAGAAGTCATCCGGCTAGCACTTTACGCTCTACGGACGACAGATTGATTAAGCCACCCCACAAGTTTCTACACTTGTGAACCGGGTCTGCAGGGATTATTTTCCAAGAGCAAACATCAATCGGCAACACTCGCCCACTTAAAGCTAGATTACTTCTAGTATCGTGTTGACATACTAAGCCTTACCTCATAAGGAAATAGGTGTTAACAGTATCCGTTAATGTAGGTGTATTTTTAGGTGTTGGTTTTCATTCCCCAATGTGCCCTGTTTTTAGTTTAGGTTTTGGTTGGTGTAGTTGTGATACACTCACGAATGCCAAGTCAAAATGAACGGTTAAAGAGTTATTAGTACCCACGACCCTCAAGATGTTTCCATCCAATTAGTTAATAGTTACACTTAGTGGTATTCATTTGCTTATGCACGTTTCCTTTTGTTTAGCATTTCAGTTATTTGCATTCAGTAAAAATTGTCTTTCAATTGTCTGGAACGAGCAAAAGAGAAAAAAAATCGAAAAGTCTGTCTCTGTCTAATTTTTTAGAGATTAGTCATCTTAAATCGGCTCATATCCTCGGAGTTTATGGTCGACTCGAAGACCGTATCAAGTTGTTTGTTGTTAGCCCGGTACGTGGCGGTTCACTCCTAGATAGTTTTGTTAGGTTTTGTGGTAGATTCCTTTGTTTTGTTTTCTAAGTGCGAGGCGCTTTCAAGTTAGTCTTTGTATTGTGTTTTTGAAGGGCTCTATCACCTTTGATGACAGGTTCGGATGCAAGGTATTTCGGAGTTTCTAAGTAATAACAACATTTTTTTCACAAGAAATTCATGAAAATACACTTTTTAAGAGTTTTAAACAAAAAAAAAATACATTTGTAATAAAAACGTCTACCCATTCGGCCCGTTCTCACGGGTTGAACTCAAAGTTTCGTGTTACTTCTACCCGTTCTAGTCGTTCGACCCATTCTAAGTGCCATAAATGGTAGTGTTTTACGCATTTCCGGCTAGGGAATAATTTAGTACGAGTGTGGGTAGAATGTACTACTCGAGGGATAGTTTGTCGATTGATTGTGTGCTCTCCGGTCAAGGGATCGTGCAGATCCGGAACACGATCTAAGAATCGTGTGGTGTCACAATCAATCTCAGGATCCAAGATGCTTTGGACCCAATTAGTTAGTTGTGAAGGGCTTATGTATTGTTATAACTTGTAGGGCTCACGTGTAAATATTGCATTGTAAGGCATACATGTGTACTACCTAATTGATGAGCAACTTGATGGCCAGCGACTTGATGGCTAGCAACTTGATTTCCAGTGACTTGATGTCCAACGACTTGATGTTCAGTGACACGAAGTCCAGTGACTTGATGACCAGCGACTTGAAGGCCCGAAGGTTGATGGCTGAAGGATGAATAATGAAGGTTGAAATTGAAGGTTGAAGGTTGAAGGATGAAAGAGGAAGGATGAAGGTTGAAGACCGGAGGATTGAGACTAGAGAGAAAGTCGATAGAGAGGAGAGAGAAAGTGTGTATGAGAGAGAAAATGTGTTCTCTGTCACAAGTCCAAGCGTCTGAAAAATGATCTCCTAGAAGTCCTATTTATAGGCGTTGAGAGCTTACAAGAAGCTTATAGAAGGTTCTTCCACGTGTCGTACTAAATTTGGTTAATTTAACATAAAAGTGTGTAACCTACTTAACACGTGTATGCTGACGTGGCACATGTGTTATTTAAATATTATAATGCCTTGATCTCTAGGGCTTATCTGAAGAGCACGACCAACAGGGATGAAGACGCTGGGAGAAAGATTGTTGGGAGGAAGTCTGCTGTGAGGCACACGTCTTCCGTTTTTTCAAGAGCTACTATGTCTTATTTTATGTGTGTACAAATCATAGGGTGCACCATTAAGTACCTCTTAGTGTAATTTCGTATTAGTTCTACTCATTCTAACGGGTATAACTAACAAACTCATATATGCCTCTTTGCTAGATGAAAACTTTAGATATCTTCTCAAGTCGATGCCATAATCTACAAAAAGAGTAATTTCGTGTTAGTCAACTAATACGACAATTACCTGTTTGATTTACTTGCTCATTCCATTCAAAGTTTTGGCTCATGCCATTCATGTAGAAGTGATATTTACTTTAGGATAAGAATTCTCACAAAAATTATAAATAACACAATTGATCATGTTATATGGTTTGTAAGAGCAATAATAAGGGATCCACTGTTTATTATTTTTTATTCAGCTTGTTTTTTTTTTTTTTTAAAGCAAACATGAATATTAATAATTATAGATAAATTACGCATAGGGTCCCGTGGTATACGGTATACCTCAAAAAATATGAGGAGTCCAAAATTATTTCTACAACTTTGCGGGTCCTTGTGGTATACTGATATTGTAACACCGTACTTTTTTTTTAAATCACAGCGGAAGTATTTAAAGCATATAACATTTATATATTACAATAAAACTGGTATTACTTTTCAAAACAGTTATACATAGTTATATTAAACATCAAAGTTCTTCAGTGTGTCAAACATAACCCAAGCACGATTATCTTCTCCCGTCCCTAGCATGCAAAACAATATAACCTGCAGAGGAGTAAATGTTGGGGGTTAGCATAACGCTAAGTGAATGAGATATCCCAACAGATATTACTATCAAGTACCAAGCCTAGCCTTTAGGGATCATGCATCTAGTCATGGGCATGTGGACATAGTTTTACATAGCTATCATATAATATAGCATTACACACTGTAACATACAGAGCTAGGCAAACAATCAGCTAATAGAGCAGCAATAGCATCAACAAACTGTTCACTAAAGGCACCAAAGGCACTACCCTAACATAGCCTTACACAGCTATACAATAAGGGTATCAATAGCTCTACACGGCTATTCACTAAGTATCAATAGCTCTACACAGCTATTCACTCTCATAGCGCTAACGGCTATACATAGCACTAACGGCTATAAGTACAAGAGGATCGTTGACCCTGCCAGGTCTACAACTGCTAGCTGATCAAGCTAGAGCTGTACCGATAGCCCCCATTATTGTTACACAGTATACCTCTCCTGACGTTTACATACGTCAATTGCAATATACTGCCATTACAATAACCAATGAGCCAAACCCTTCTATACACGGTTGACCTCTTATGTCCATTCTATACACGGACAGTTCTAACATGTGCACATAAACCACCTACAACCTCATGGTAGGTAACATCACTAATAACCACAGGGTACCCTAATCAGGCATGCTATAGATTCAATCTAATCGGGCAACCTGATAACAACAGTATCACCTACTACTTATAATTAAAACAGTAATCAACATGCATATATAGATTATCATAATCTTTAATAGCATAACAGCGAGTAGTAATGATGATGTAGCGTGAGGGTACGAAATAGTATTATTTTTAATACAAAATACTACAAAATATGACACAAGTTTAATTAATTTACGGATGGGATATACCTAAACCTTGCTACAACACTATAGGCAGTGTACCTAATCGTAGAGTAGTGTAGTTTTTAGTAAGTCCGGTTCGTTCCACAGGGAGCTGGTGATACTTACTATATTTTTAACTATATTTATATAAAATATATATAATTATATAAGTAGTAATATTATTATAAAAGGGGGGTTTTACCGTTTAATGACCGGTTTGTCGATTCTATATTTTAAGCGTAAAGATAAATGACGATAATTAAAGTGCGTAAAATAATGACAATAAATAAAATGACAGTAAATAAAATTGCGAGTAATAAAATGACAGTAAATAAAGATACGATGAGAAATATAATAAAAGAATTATGCTTATTTAAACTTCCGTAATCATGATGTTTGATGTGTTGATTTTAATTTATTACCATGGGTTAATTGTCCTTTGTCCTGGTTTATTTGATACGTCTATCTGGTTTTTGTCCATAATAGTCCATCGGTCATAAAAATAAAGTGCGAGTATCCTCGTCAAATTACCCTTATACCCGAAGTCAAATATTCCAACTGATTAAGGATTTAAACTGTGACGCAGTTATCACTTCTGTCAACAATTACACCAGTTATCACTGTATGTAATCCACCCCTGTTTTAATTAGTTTATGAATATTAATTCATCCACTTGATCAGAATGAATAATCAATTACCCAACCCAATTGATTAATTAAATGATTATAACAGATTCCATATGAACATCACTAAATAGGACAACCATAATCATTATTAATTATTAGGTTAATTAATTTGAAGATAGGTTCGACAGACTCCAATGAGTTGTCACTCAATTAGACAATACCCCCCATCTATTAATAGTCAATATTTCAATTTCCACAAGTGTCGGTCTTTTACCCAAACCTTAATTATGGTCCAAAGTTCAATAACCCCTTCTTAATATTTTAGCCCAACATCACGATTACTTCGGCTCAAATAAGCATAATAATAACTTAGTTACGATACATTAATGTAAAAAGGTTGAACATAACTTACAATGATTAAAAATAGCGTAGCGTTACACGGACAGAATTTCGACTTACACACTCAAACGATCTCTATCATAAATCTTATTATTATCATAATTTAAAATTAAAATTAAGATTATTGTTATATCTTATTAAGTTAACATTATGATAGAGATATAGAATATAGATATTGATAATTGATATTGATAAATAAGAAAAAGATAGAAAAAGGTGTGTTTTTACATTACGATTACAAAGCCTTTTATAGGCGAATTTAGAAATTGAATTTTCACTTATGACCCCTGAACTATGCTCAATTAACAACTTTTTATTATTTAATATTATTCTTATTATGAATTATTTAAATATTATATTTTATTCTTGTGCATAGTTGACTCGTAATTTTTACACCGTTGCGTCGAGCGTTGAGAGTTGACTCTGGTCCCGGTTCCGGATTTTCGAACGTCCTTGCGTACAATTTTATATTTTGTACTTTGCGTTTTGTAACTTGTACTCTTGTCATTTTTAGACGTTCCTCATCAATAATTTGAACCTTTTTGATTGTATCTTGTACTTTTGAGCTTTTTGGACCTTTGTGTCTTCAATTCGTCGTTTTCGCCTTTTGTCTTCGCACTTATTTAAAATAAACGAATATTACTTGAAAATGGAACAATTGCAACTAAAATCTTGTCTTTCTTGGGGGATTTTGCTATGAAATATATGTTCCTTTTTAGCCTTATCAATATCCCCACACTTGAGCGTTGCTTGTCCTCAAGCAATACAGTCTTGAAATAATATAATACATCACACGAATCACTTCTTTATTCTTCACACTTTGTACATCAGTGATTTTGATAGAGCGGTATAAACAATGATAGTAACGATATGGTTAAAGGTGGGTGTGTCATCCACAGTTGCCTTGGGTTTAGGACAACGACACTTGCAATCAAATAGCCGATTTACTTTCGGTTTCCAAAGCAAAGTGCACATTTGAAAGGCGGTTTACAGTCCCACATGACTATAAAAATTTAGATCCTTTAAGGAAATTGGATCTTTATGAAAACATTTGATCTTTTGAAAATTCAAGCTAGATTTTACCCTAGACAAGTTTTCTGATTTGATCCATCATCGGTGTTGTAAAATATATTTGTGGATCAATATTTTGGCTAAAACTTTTAGGTTCGTGTAATCCACTGCTATCCCGGTATCGGAAAGTACACATCCAGTTTACTTGTTCCGTATATTATCTTTCGGTAAACTACCGTCCGGTTGTAAAGGAAAGCGATGAACAAGAAACTGTTAAGGCAATGTCCCGTGACATGCAGATGATTATGGTCTTTTAACGTGTCGGATGCTAGAACTATCCTTGGTAGGAGCGATAGTAAAGATCATCCTATGATTTTTCGGTCTGGCACAAGGTCCTGTCTCCGACCATGCTATGCAACCACCGTTCTTACGGTTGACACCCGATTTAGTTCAGGTGACCTAATGAATTCCAGGTGAATTTCTTAGGATTTTACGTTCAATGGTAATGAACGCATTGAAAATGGTTTTTCAGAAAACAAATCGGTTTGTATTTTTGATCAAAATATTTTCTCGTTCAAGCTCGAGTTTAGATATCATTGAATTCCATGAGTTTGAATTCTCAATCTTTAAGGTCAATCTCTAGGATTGAGTATTATCAGTCTTAAAAGCTGATTTTTAATCTTTAAGGAGATTATCCTTTTCTGGGGATCTGATTCATTAGTCTTATCAAGCTAATTTGCACGGTGCCTCCCCATTGTACGAGATAAATCCTTCTCATGGTTAGGATAAATCTGACCACTTGGCGACCCTGTTTGATGCTGAGGTCCGTGGATTTCCTGCTGATTTTAGAGATGACTTTTCTAGATTTTTCGTCAACCTACAGCTGGTCTGGACGACAACTTCTTGACCTAAATCAAGAAGCGCGTGTCTTTTTCGGAAGACTTTACTTCCTTTTAATGATGGAATTGATTTATCGTGTAGATCCATCTTTCTTTCAAATATATTACAGTAAACCGGGTAAAACTGATTAGTATCATCCAAAACAAAAGTACCTGCAATAATCTTGTACAAAGATATGTGATAGATAATTTTTAATTGAATAACTTGGTACATTCTCCCCACACTTAGTTTCTTTCTTTGCATTTTTATTCTCCTTTATTCCATTTTAAATGAATTCAAGCATTTTAGGTTGTTTCTCAATTTATGTCCTTTCCGAGGTAACGATAATTTCGGTATTAACACCTAGTTTTCATCGTTCATAAATATGTATAAACATGATTTTGAGTTCATTTAGTTGAAAATTTTTCAAATTTTCACAAAATTTGGCAAATAAACCAAGTATAAACCTGAGAGAATTTATAACCCTTCCCCACACTTAAGATCATGCAATGCCCTCATTTGCATGAAATCAGACTATAATTTAAATTCATGAGGGTGATTAGCATAGAAAAGTGATTAAAAATACCGAGTTTGCAAACATATTGTTATTTCACATTTGATTTTTTGCGTCTTGTCAAAATCAGTAGCTTTTGCTGAACTTCATGACAGTCTTTGAAAGTGCGCTGTTTTACCCTGTTTTGTACATAAGATAAAATACAAACATATATATATATATATTTTTGAAGTTTGGTTTATAACCCCACTTTTCAAAAATTTATAAAGTATAATATTTTTGGCATACTTTAAATCAATAAAATTAAAAATAATGATAACAAAATTTGTCGCCCCGCCCTCGGGTAAAGTAATTTCGGCTCAACGACCTAGTCTTCAACTCACGACGAATTTTAAAAATCATATTTTTAACTTAATGAAATAAAGTAAATTTTGTTTTTTAAAATCACAATAAAACATAAATTAAAATGCATATTAATTTCAAATAAAACCTAAAAAACAAAAAAAATTCAGAATGGGGGGAGAAAACTAGTTCTTTAGTGTCTGCTAGCGGAAAAGACCAATCGGATTCCATTCTCGGAACTACACGAGAACAGAACAAATAACTTTAGACAGCATTATCTTTTTAGAACATTCGAATCTCCCCACACTTAGGTAGCTGTGGTGTTGAAATTGTGATTAACTTCATTGTCAATTTCTCTTGGTCCATAATCAACTTGCCTATCTGTGACTTTTTCTTTAAGCCAGTGCCCGGCTTCTTCCGTAATATCCCATAATTCAACTAGCTTCGCCTTTTCTTTAGGTGACAGATTGGATACTAACCGGTTATATAACTTAAAGTTCCCCTTATTTTTAGCATCAATAACCCGTTTAAAAAGTTTCTTCATTGAACAGTTAATAACCGGGTCATTTAATTTCGTATCAACTATGGGGTTCTTTATTATCAAGTCATCATTAGGTGTTACTTCATTTTCCCCACACTTAGGCGTTTTATTATTGCTAAGCACTACCGTTGGAGTTGGTAAAACAACATGGTTATTACCAATCGTTTTTACTGGTTCAACGGTTTTAGTTGGTGGAGATTTAGACTTTCGAATCATAAAGGTGATTGATTTGTTACCACTTTTAAGTGTCATTCTTCCATTTCCTACATCAAATAACGCCCCGGTGGACGCAAAGAATGGTCGACCTAAAATTAGAGGAACGTTTGGGTCCTCTTCTATGTCAATGACAATAAATTCGACTAGAAAGGTTAAATTGCCTACTTGAACGGGTAGGTTGTCAGCAATTCCAACTGGGTGCTTAATGGTTTGATCAAAGAGTCGAACACTCATATCCGTTGGACTTAACTTACCTACACCTAATCTCTTATATAAGGAAAGAGGCATAACACTTACACTTGCACCTAAATCTGCTAGTGCATCATACATGACACAATCACTAAGTAGACAAGGAACAATAAATTCACCCGGATCACCTACTCTTGGTGGAGGTTTTGGTGGAACTGTCTTCACCGGGTTTACTTCTACGGTTTTTGTTTCTTGCACTTTCTTATACTTCTTCTTCTTCTTTCCAGAGGTATCACAAACTTTATTACCTATTACTTGCTCATACTCAACTCCTTTTCTTGGAAACGGGATGGGTGGTTTGTATGGTGCCACCACTGGCTTTACATACTCGGGTGGTGGTGGTGTAACTTCTTCATTGTTACTCTCATCTAAAACCTTCCCATCTTCTGGTGCTGGTTTTTCAGAATTCGTTGAAACCATATTAACATTCTCATTCCGAGGATTTACTTCAGTATTACTCGGTAGCTTTCCTTGTTCCCTCTCACTCATCATGCTAGCAAGAGTACCTACGTGTTTTTCTAGATTCAAAATGGAAGCTTGTTGAGTTCTTAATGACTGATCAAATCTCTCGTTCGTTTGGGTTTGAGTTTCAATAAATTGTGTTTGAGATTCAACTAGCTTGAATACCACGTCTTCCATATTTGACTTTTTCTCTTCGGTTTGTTGTTGTGGTTTATATAAGCCAGGTCTTTGTTGATTGAAAGTGTTGTTTTGAGTTGGTTGGTTATTCGGACCTTGTTGGTTATACCAGTTATTTTCGGGTCCTTTTGGATTGTAAAGAATGTTTTGATTTCGATTGAAGTTTGGCCTTGGCGGTTGATAATTATTCTGATAACTATTTTCCAGCCTTTGGTTCATGTAGACAACATTCTCACGTTGTTCCATCGTTTGTTCAATGTGACAGTCTTTCATTAAGTGTGGTCCACCGCATTGCTCACAACTGATTCGTATTGCGTGAATATCTTTATTCATCTTTTCCATTCGTCTTTCGAAAGCATCTATTTTTGCGGAAACGGAATCAAAGTCATGGCTAGAATCGGCTCTAGCCGCTTTAGATGACCGAAAAATATCTTTTTCTTGATGCCACTCATGAGAGTGGGAGGCTGTGTTATCAATAATTTTGTAAGCTTCAGTTGCGGTTTTCTTCATAATGGAACCACCAGCTGTTATGTCGATGTCTTTTCGTGTAGCAACGTTGACACCTTGGTAGAATATTTGTACTATTTGATAAGTGTCTAAACCGTGTTGAGGACATCCTCTCAACATCCTTCCGAATCTTGTCCACGCCTCATATAATGTTTCATTTGGCTTTTGCGTGAACGTAACAATTTCTCCTTGAAGTCTCACGGCTTTGGATGCCGGAAAGAATTGTTTAAGAAATTTTTCAACTAAAACATCCCATGTGTCAATCGCCCCTTCAGGTAACGATTCTAACCAATCTTTGGCTTCTCCCTTTAAAGTCCAGGGAAACAACATGAGATAGATCTGCTCATCTTCCACTTCTCGGATTTTGAATAGTGTACAAATTCTTTTAAACGTACGAAGGTGTTCGTTAGGATCTTCATTCGGTGCACCACTGAATTGGCATTGGTTAGTTACCATGTGTAGAATTTGTCCTTTGATTTCATAATCTGGCGCATTAACTTCTGGCTTAATAATGGCGTGACCTTGGCCCGTGCGTGTGGCTCTCATTCGATCTTCCATACTTAGAGGTTCCGTTACTTCCATAATTGAATTTGTTGAATACGAATCACTAGAGGATTCTGATTTAATGGTTTGTGGCTCAGGAGGAATAATTAGTGGTTCAGGATCTTGGAATTGTCCTTGAATATGCTCCGGGTTCTTAATTGTGAAGTCGGGTTCAAAAGATGGATTATCGGAAATTTGAGTTGGAGTTCTTGTTCGACTAGATGACGATTCTAAAGAAAAATCAATGGCGACAATATTTGTTAGATGTCTTGATCGAGTTACAGGTGGTGAACGTATGACCGGCGGCGAACGTCTTGCTCGGTGCATTCACTGAATATCCTATTAGTTTTTAAAAAGGAAAGAAAAATTATAATAAGTTATCCAATTAATAGACTTTTCTGATTTTGCCCACGTTTCGAATAGCCAAAAGATGCAGCAGAGGGGCAGGATTCGTTTGGTCTCAATATAATTGAGTACTGTTTGGCTCCAATAACCCGGTCCACGTACAAATCCAACTATTACTACGAACCAGAAAATTTTGATGTCTATCAATTTAACCACTTAAAATAAATTTTCGTAATTTTAAGAAATTTAGAGAAGAAGTAGAAAAAATTCTAAGTCCTAAAAACTAGAATGGCGAGAAATAAGAGAGAAAAAGAGTGCGCGTCGAAAAGTGTCGAAAAATGAAAAAGACGAAGAGTGGTTTGTAAACACGCGGTTAATCCAACCTTATGACGATCACTATCTTAAAATTAAAGCTACAAATGGAGATCACTAATTGGAATTGTAATTGATACATAGGTAAAAGGCATCGAAAAATAAAAATAAGAAAATAACTATGGCAAAATTAAACTTAATATTAAAAGTTGCGACTATAGTCTAAAAATCTAAAGGTAATAAAAAAAAAAAAACATTTTTTTTATAGACAAAATCTTAAAATATATATTTTTTTAATAATTTTTTTTTTTTTACGTTTTTTTTTTTTTTTTCTTTTTTACGTTTTTTTTTTTTTTTTTTTTTTTTACGTTTTCTTTTTTTTTTTTTTAAACGAATTTTTTTTTCTTAAAAAAAAAACGTATTTTTTTTTTTTAATTTTTTTTTTTTTTTTATAAAAAACGAATTTTTTTTTCTTTAAAAAAAACGTTTTTTTTACACAAATTTTTTTTTTTAACTCATTTACTATTTATGAATAGTAAATGAAAAGAAATTAATTAATTTATTATTCACATGAAAGCGACATGATAGTAATTATTAATTACAAGTTACATAATATACCCCTGAAGTATTTAATAAATACGACTTTTTAAAACTTTTACGATTATATTTTGATTCTAAAATATTATTATATTATTATATTCTATTTCAATATTATTATATTATTATATTCTATTTCAATATTATTATATTATTATATTTATTTCAATATTATTATATTATTAAAAATATAGCGTTTTAGCGTCCCCGGCAGCGGCGCCAAAAACTTGATGATGTAGCGTGAGGGTACGAAATAGTATTATTTTTAATACAAAATACTACAAAATATGACACAAGTTTAATTAATTTACGGATGGGATATACCTAAACCTTGCTACAACACTATAGGCAGTGTACCTAATCGTAGAGTAGTGTAGTTTTTAGTAAGTCCGGTTCGTTCCACAGGGAGCTGGTGATACTTACTATATTTTTAACTATATTTATATAAAATATATATAATTATATAAGTAGTAATATTATTATAAAAGGGGGGTTTTACCGTTTAATGACCGGTTTGTCGATTCTATATTTTAAGCGTAAAGATAAATGACGATAATTAAAGTGCGTAAAATAATGACAATAAATAAAATGACAGTAAATAAAATTGCGAGTAATAAAATGACAGTAAATAAAGATACGATGAGAAATATAATAAAAGAATTATGCTTATTTAAACTTCCGTAATCATGATGTTTGATGTGTTGATTTTAATTTATTACCATGGGTTAATTGTCCTTTGTCCTGGTTTATTTGATACGTCTATCTGGTTTTTGTCCATAATAGTCCATCGGTCATAAAAATAAAGTGCGAGTATCCTCGTCAAATTACCCTTATACCCGAAGTCAAATATTCCAACTGATTAAGGATTTAAACTGTGACGCAGTTATCACTTCTGTCAACAATTACACCAGTTATCACTGTATGTAATCCACCCCTGTTTTAATTAGTTTATGAATATTAATTCATCCACTTGATCAGAATGAATAATCAATTACCCAACCCAATTGATTAATTAAATGATTATAACAGATTCCATATGAACATCACTAAATAGGACAACCATAATCATTATTAATTATTAGGTTAATTAATTTGAAGATAGGTTCGACAGACTCCAATGAGTTGTCACTCAATTAGACAATACCCCCCATCTATTAATAGTCAATAGTTCAATTTCCACAAGTGTCGGTCTTTTACCCAAACCTTAATTATGGTCCAAAGTTCAATAACCCCTTCTTAATATTTTAGCCCAACATCACGATTACTTCGGCTCAAATAAGCATAATAATAACTTAGTTACGATACATTAATGTAAAAAGGTTGAACATAACTTACAATGATTAAAAATAGCGTAGCGTTACACGGACAGAATTTCGACTTACACACTCAAACGATCTCTATCATAAATCTTATTATTATCATAATTTAAAATTAAAATTAAGATTATTGTTATATCTTATTAAGTTAACATTATGATAGAGATATAGAATATAGATATTGATAATTGATATTGATAAATAAGAAAAAGATAGAAAAAGGTGTGTTTTTACATTACGATTACAAAGCCTTTTATAGGCGAATTTAGAAATTGAATTTTCACTTATGACCCCTGAACTATGCTCAATTAACAACTTTTTATTATTTAATATTATTCTTATTATGAATTATTTAAATATTATATTTTATTCTTGTGCATAGTTGACTCGTAATTTTTACACCGTTGCGTCGAGCGTTGAGAGTTGACTCTGGTCCCGGTTCCGGATTTTCGAACGTCCTTGCGTACAATTTTATATTTTGTACTTTGCGTTTTGTAACTTGTACTCTTGTCATTTTTAGACGTTCCTCATCAATAATTTGAACCTTTTTGATTGTATCTTGTACTTTTGAGCTTTTTGGACCTTTGTGTCTTCAATTCGTCGTTTTCGCCTTTTGTCTTCGCACTTATTTAAAATAAACGAATATTACTTGAAAATGGAACAATTGCAACTAAAATCTTGTCTTTCTTGGGGGATTTTGCTATGAAATATATGTTCCTTTTTAGCCTTATCAAGTAACTACACTTGTTACTGAATACCAATTACCATAAAGATAGTCTCACTCACCGATTACCAGGGAGAACTCAAAGGTCTAATGTTACTGAGTCTTCTCCGTTCCTTTATCACCTGAGAACATCATATACTGAGTTAGTATACTTTTCCAAGCAATGGTAATCATCAATTCATACTATAAATCACATCATATAACTCTACATTCATTATTTGACAAAGCTACATAAGAGTCCATGCGAAAACAGCCTTTATACGCGTGTAAAACGAAGCATACAAGCTATCACAGCCTTTTGACCCCAAATAAAGTCTGAATTATTATTTTAAAACCTTACCATTGGAAATTACACTTTATTATGTTTCCAACGATATTTGATTCATAAAAAACGGAGTTATGGTTTGAAAGTTACGGCCAAAACAAGTTTTCCAAAAAGCTGACAGAATGCAACCGCGCGGGAGCACTTGCAACTGCCCGGTTGCACCTGCAACAGCCCGGTTGCACCCTGCAACCGCCCGGTTGCACCCAAAATGGCTTGGATACACCCCGTAACCATACGGATGCATCCTGCAACTGTACGAGAGCTGTTCATCAGTACCAGGTCGCTGTTTTCGTCATTTTGAGCCCCAAATCTTGATTTTGCACTATTTTGACACTACAAATCACTTAGAGAACATACATAACTCATATACAAACGTTTACTAACATCAATTTGACACAAACAACACATTTAGATCAAGATTTGATCAAAAACTCATTTGATATGAAACTTTGATAAAACTCAAATTAAACACAGATTAAAGCACGAATTTGACATGTAAAATACCATGTAATGATCACGAAATCACTGATAACAAATAACACAACTTGATTTAACACAAAAACAAGATCTAGAGAATTAGGATTTATGATCTAGGGTGTGTTTATGTGTGTGTGTGTTTATGGTTTCCAAAATTGGAAATGAAACAAGAAACAAGTATAAAAGCAGGTGGGGGTTTCTTCATAGTGAGGAAATCTCTTCCGTGTCTCACACGGGTATTTACCAGTTCTCAGAAATACGAAACACCTCATTAAGTGGTCCAAATGAGGTCCAGTTTAAATAAACAAACTGTTCTGTGACCCTTGTCACGAACTGGTCTCAACTATATAAATAAATAATTATAAACGCGTAATTATTAAAATAACATATAATTATTAAAATCAATAAAATTAACACACAGGGTAAAATAGTCAATTCTAGCTAGGCCCAGTCTGAGGGTGTTACAAATCTACCCCCTTAAAGGAGATTCCGTCCTCGGAATCTGGTCAATCACGATCACAAAAGTCACAGGTTCATCACAACCTCTAATTTCAAACTCAAGTTTGCATTCAAACGATAATACCCTTTGTACTCTAACTCACGTACTCAGTCGACTTACCCTCTACAAGCTTTAAATTAACAAATTCTACAGACTCAATACCAAAATCACCAGTCAATCCCAACTTTTTGTCATTCAAAACCATCACTATTCCCAACAAAATGCAAAGGATAGCTAATTATCATGACACCCCACGGTCCAAACAGTGGCATTTACTCCGAATGTCATTCAACTAACCAATAATATACATAATTTCCGAGGTCAATTTATCAATCAAGATCCCATTCCTGACACTGTAACACTCAATATCATCCAATCCACCAGATCGTTATCAGGTTTAACTCTTTATATAGTTAAATTCCCTCAAATTTCCTCAAAATTGTCCAGGTTAGTCATTTCATTCTCAAATAATTTAAGGTTCAACAATCAGCCCATTGTCCATGCACAATTCGAGTCATCTATATTTCTTTCAGCTTCCCATAATTTCAGTATGACTTACCCCAATATACTTTTGTTGGCCAGACACAAGTATATTATTCTAAATCATACCTTCATTCTGAGTCACTTGACAAGAAAAATCCTAAATGATTTACACATTGGTCAAGTCGCATAATTTCCTGTTAAGCATCGATAGTAGGGAAATTTATTATATCACTAGTCAGCAAGTCTCATCAGTCATACGTCATTAACCATCAAAAGATTCATATATGGTTATATAACTAAACCTGATCAAGTCATCATTTACAACATATCACAGTAGTCCAAATTCAGTTTACGAAAGTCACACTATTTGTAAACCAATAACAATCTAGGTATTCTCAGTTCAATTCCCAAAAGTTATAACCGTCAAACGAAGATGTCATACAACTATCCAAGCATAGGAATTTATCAAGTCATATCATCCTATACTAGTAATATACTGGTCACAGTTCCAAATATTGTCTAACACTCGGCTTTTAACTTCCAGTCATAACACATACCCGGTATCAATCACCACTCAGGTCAAGGGTTTCCCTATCTTCTAAAAGACAACACAGGGAACACTACCCACACTTACTTTCTAAGGGTCACCACAAACTCAAACGAGTCCAAGGAAGGAAAATAATTCCTTATAGCTTCACTACAGATTTCACGCAAATATTCCGATTAAGTATAGTAATACAGTAGGGCTAGCATCATATAAAACATTCAATTCACATAAGCATAGCAATCGCATGCATGGTTCGAGTCCATTATCACTAAACAATTGAAATACTACTCTATTCCAATTCTTATGATGCTACTATATGTGTCTCATCAGTTCAAAGAAAGATAACACAATTCACATAAGCCCTATGCAATATTATCAAATCATGGATGTCACTATAACAAGTCAAATATAATAGACAAGCTTCATACGACAACTAACCAGTCACAAAAAAAAACATGTCAAATCTATCTCATGCATCACATTTGAAAATTCTCAGAGAGCATGTCAGTCTATAGTCCAAAGAGGTCATGAACACTAATCAAAGGGATCAAGATCACAGTGATATCAATAGCAGCTCTAAGCACAGCTGATGTAACTAGAGCCATCAAATAAGTTCTATTTTAAAAGCTCAAACAACAAATCACCATGCAACCTCATCATATCACTGAAGTTTAAGGCATACAATGTAATAAATAGCTTAAAATTTTATACAACACACAAACCCAAAATAAATCATACTTCGGTTAAGGATCAAGGATTTTATAAGGTATTACCCAATCCCAATCCCTAAAGACCACTACGTGTGTCTAGTCTATCAAAGGAAAGAGAATACATTTCATATAAATCATGAACACTTTCGTTAAATCATGCATACCAATATATATATATATATATATATATATATATATATATATATATATATATATATATATATATATATATCAAGACAAGCTATATGCATAACAATCAAGTCACACGTATCATACTTGACAAGTATCAACGGAAGCAAAGCAATCACAAGAAACATGGCAAACAATCAAAGGGAATAAGATCCCAAAAATATCTTTAACAACTCTAAAAATAGTTGTTATTACTAAAGTTGTTGCATCACCAGCTACCCCTTCCTCATTAGGAAGACACAATTATATATCCACAATTATAGTCAGTCAGAGTAGACTATAGACACATAGGGTGTTTGCCAACAATCAACAATACTATAATAAATATAAAATTTATTAAGAACATACCTTTTAGATTCAAGAGGATTTCCTCCTCTTCTGCCCCATCATTGAACCTGATGATCCTCCTGTCGAACCCCCGATTGATGCTGACCTTTCCCCAGAATATAGCTTTCTCGCGGATGGACATTGATCAGATCGATGACCTTCACTTTGACAATTCCAACATACATTATCTTTATACGAACAAGACTGAACATCGTGTCATATCAAACCACAACGGTAGCATCGACAGGTTCTTTCAGAACACTGTCCAACATGAGTTGCTCTATAATGCACACACCATGTTTCTGATTTTGACTTAGATACACTCCGAGTCTGTTTTCTTTTCATCTTATTCCAAAAAGTTTTCTTTGTCTTGGAACAAGATTGACTTATTGCTTGACTTTGCTGATGAACACTTACATTTTCCTTTCTACGATTAATTGCAGCCTTAATATCATCCTCAGCCATTTTTGCCAAAACAAAAGCTTGAGACAAAGTAGTGGCAATTCTTGCCATGGTTCTGTACTCCGGCAACAACATCTCCACAAAATGATCAATTTTGGATTGTTCATCAGGAACCTATTAATGCGCAAACTTTAGTTTATCAGTATACTGTTCAATTGCATCGTCTATAGACATCTGATCGGTGATCTTTAGCTCCAAAAACTCTCTCCTCAACTTTCCAATCTCATACGGAGTACAATACTGTTCGCACACTTTTTCCTAAAACTGCTCCCAAGTGATCTGACCAAATTGTTCCTTTGTTACATGGGTAACGACAGAATCCCACCATACCATAGCTTTATTCTTCAATAACTAACAAGCAAAAGTAACTTTAAGTTCCAGTACACATTGACACGCTTCAAATTCCCGGTCCACTTCTCTCAACCAATTTAAAGTGACATTCAGATTAGGAATGCCCGAATACGTAGGAGGATTACAATTTAAAAACTGTTTATAGTTACACTTCTTCTTGGTTTCCATTATGGATTACTGAAACATTTGGTACGGATACATCATTTGGTCGGAATGTGAATAATTGAATTGGGGTGAAATTTGGAATTGTGGTTGCGGTTGCTGTAGTGCATCTCTAACAGGAAAAGACGCATATTGTGGTATCGATAAACCCGACGACGCTAATGAATTAGTTAGGGTTGGAGCAATAGTGGTATCAACTGGTTGTGACTGTTGTTGCTCTAATTCTCGTATTTTATCCCTCATTTCTTTCAACTGACTATGTAACTGAAAATTAGACTTTCGCAAGTCATCTTCTGTACTATGCTCCTCTGAGGACACTCTCACTATTCTGGGGATCAAGGGGGTATCGACGTCTCGAGTTTGATCATCCATACCTATCTTATCACAATATCTCACAAAAGCTTAGTGGATAATCGGTTAGTACCTAGCAACTAACACATATTCCACCTACTTTCACTTTCCCTTTCCCCCACTAGGATGTTTGACACAAATCCAATCAAGATTTGGGAACATGACATTCATCACAATGTACATGCTGCCAAACCTATGCTCTGATACCAAGTTGTAACACCGTACTTTTTTTTAAATCACATCGGAAGTATTTAAAGCATATAACATTTATATATTACAATAAAACTGGTGTTACTTTTCAAAACAGTTATACATAGTTATATTAAACATCAGAGTTCTTCAGTGTGTCAAACATAACTCAAGCACGATTATCTTCTCCCGTCCCTAGCATGCAAAACAATATAACATGCAGGGGAGTAAATGTGGGGGATTAGCATAACGCTAAGTGAATGAGATATCCCAATAGATATTACTATCAAGTACCAAGCCTAGCCTTTAAGGATCATGCATCTAGTCATGGGCATGTGGACATAGTTTTACATAGCTATCATATAATATAGCATTACACATCTGTAACATACAGAGCTAGGCAAACAATCAGCTAATAGAGCAGCAATAGCATCAACAAACTGTTCACTAAAGGTACCAAAAGCACTACCCTAATATAGCCTTACACAGCTATACAATAAGGGTATCAATAGCTCTACATAGCTATTCACTAAGTATCAATAGCTCTACACAGCTATTCACTCTCATAGCACTAACAGCTATACATAGCACTAACGGCTATAAGTACAAGAAGATCGTTGGCCCTGCCAGGTCTACAACTGCTAGCTGATCAACCTAGAGCTATACCGAAAGCCCCCGTTATTGTCACATAGTATACCTCTCCTGACGTTTACATACGTCAATTGCAATATACTGCCATTACAATAACCAATGAGCCCAACCCTTCTATACACGGTTGACCTCTTCTGTCCCTTCTATACACGGACAGTTCTAACATGTGCACATAAACCACCTACAACCTCATGGTAGGTAACATCACTAATAACCACAGGGTACCCTAATCAGGCATGCTATAGATTCAATCTAATCGGGCAACCTGATAACAACAGTATCACCTACTACTTATAATTAAAACAGTAATTAACATGCATATATAGATTATCATAATCTTTAATAGCATAACAGCGGATAGTAACTACACTTGTTACTGAATACCAATTACCATAAAGATAGTCTCACTCACCGATTACCAGCGAGAACTCAGTGGTCTAATGTTACTGAGTCTTCTCCGTTCCTTTATCACTTGAGAACATCATATACTGAGTTAGTATACTTTTCTAAGAAATGGTAATCATCAATTCATACTATAAATCATATCATATAACTCTACATTCATTATTTGACAAGGCTACATAAGAGTCCATACGAAAACAGCCTTTATACGAGTGTAAAACGAAGCATACAAGCTATCACAGCCTTTTGACCCCAAATAAAGTCTGAATTATTATTTTAAAACCCTATCATTAGAAATTACACTTCATTGTGTTTCCAACAATATTTGATTCATAAAAAACGGAGTTACGGTTTAAAAGTTACAGCCAAAATAAGTTTTCCAAAAAGCTGACAGACTGCAACCGCGTGGGAGCACTTGCAACCACCCGGTTGCACCTGCAACCGCCCAGTTGCACCCTGAAACCGCCCAGTTGCACCCTGAAACTGCCTGATTGCACCCAAAATGGCCTGGATACACCCCGTAATCGTACGGATGCATCCTGCAACTGTACGGGAGCTGTTCATCAGTACCAGGACGCTGTTTTCGTCATTTTGAGCCCCAAATCTCGATTTTGCACTATTGTGACACTACAAATCACTTAGAGAACATACATAACTCATATACAAACGTTTACTAACATCAATTTGACACACACAACACATTTAGATCAAGATTTGATCAAAAACCCATTTGATATGAAACTTTGATAAAACTCAAATTAAACACAGATTAAAGCACGAATTTGACATGTAAAATACCTTGTAATGATCATGAAATCACTGATAACAAATAACACAACTTGATTTAACACAAAAACGAGATCTAGAGAATTAGGGTTTATGATCTAGGGTGTGTTTATGAGCGAGTGTGTGTGTTTATGGTTTCCAAAATTGGAAATGAAACAAGAAACAAGTATAAAAGCAGGTGGGGGTTTCTTCATAGTAAGGAAACCTCTTCCGTGTCTCACACGGGTATTTACCAGTTCTCAGAAATACGAAACACCTCATTAAGTGGTCCAAACGAGGTCCAATTTAAATAAACAAACCTGTTATGTGACCCTTGTCACGAACTAGTCTCAACTATATAAATAAATAATTATAAACAAGTATTTATTAAAATAAAATATAATTATTAAAATCAATAATATTAACACACACAGGGTAAAATAGTCAATTCCAGCTAAGCCCAGTCTGGGGGTGTTACAGATATCCATGTGACCTCAAGCAATGAAGCTTTGGACTCCCCAGTCCCCACGTCTAATCTGGATACCACAAGGATTCGTAAAGATGTAAAAAATAGTTTTGGACTCCTCATATTTTTTGAGTATATCACAGGGACCCTTGCGTAATTTTGTCTTATCTATAAGAGAGTTTATGCATACAATGGTCATAAGACCCGAGACATGTTTTTAGAGAAATGCTAATTTTTCACACAATTTAGTTCACACATATACTTAGCATTTGACATGGCCCTCCACGTAAGTAACTACCCAATTTATTTCTCCATGTAAGTAACTACCCACATTTATTTTGGGAATGGTTATCTCTATTTTTAATTAATTATTATCTTTTTCATTTTAAATAGTACGGAGTAATACTTAACAGCCAAACACCATAGACTTTTTTTTTTCCTGAATATAAGAGCATCAGGTGTGGTACGCGTTTTCTCGGCGTCGCCACCCCCAAATTTTGCGACTGACCGTCGCTCCACACTAATTCGGCGTCTGTGCAGCATCGAGTGGGCCAACGTCGTGAGCAAGACTTCGGTTTCTTGGATGTTTAAGTGGGCCCCGCTTCAAATTTGTAGCCGTTAAAGTGATTTATTATTTTTTTTCTTTAAATAACATATATATTAAACCTCTATATATACACACACAAATCACAATCTATACACTCACATAAACCTCACTTATCTCATTTTTTATACAATCTAAAAAAATAGTTTATAAAATACAATGGCTTATTCATTTTCCGACGATGAGTATACGATGCATGCACTCGAAATGTTAGAGGCTGATGAAAGTGATGAGGGGGATAGTTCTAATGTTCGTTTAACGCGACGCTATATCAAACGTGATCACCATGAAGCACATGATCGCCTCATAAGAGACTATTTTGCTGAACGTCCAAAGTATAGCGAAGTGGAGTTCAAACGTCGATTTCGAATGAGGAGACGTGTATTCAACCGAATTATGGAAGGTATATTAAATTTTTCTGCAAATCATTTACCTAAATATTTTGAATGGTTTCATGTTAGACCTGATTGTCGTGGCGAGTTAGGCATTAGTACACATTTAAAAATAACGATGACACTTCGTCAGTTGGCATACGGTTATGCACCCGATGCGTTAGACGAGTATTTACAATTAGTGTATTGACTTGGAGAATTTATCTATCCTAGTTCAGATATTTTTCTGAACCCTTTTTCCACTCGTCTAACCCTAAGGACTAGTATTGTAATCCACCTGTTACTACCGTTCTACCATTCCAGAGATCAAAACATTACTTCACACAATCTAGGAGGAGTACCACTCGGATTACACGCCCACTAAAGTTGATCCTTGGAGGAGGAGATATATAAGGACTTGTCGGAGTAACCGCACCCCGAGCTCACCCTAATTAGCCATGTACAACGTGTGAACATTAGAAGGATGTTCAGTTTCTGCAAGATGACTCGTATCTTGTACACTTTCATGACTGTCACTTATCTCTTTCATTCTACACCACTACTCGATGATCTAACGACACTTCTGGACTTAGGTCCCCAACACTCTTAGGAATTGGAGAAGTCGGGAGGACATCTCCTTTCACAAGGTCAGAGTGCCTTCCACTGATGCTCAGTCATACCCAAAGACTTGGGAGTTGCCTCAAGACATATCGTATTACTACTTGCTACACGTATAACTCGACACGAGACCCAGATTGAATTTCTGCAAAGGAACCTAACGACGTTACTTGAACCCGAACATTTTGAAGAAATTTCGAGACATTTATGCATTGATGCATGACCTACGGAACCTAAGCACCCACACCGAGAAACCGTGAGATTAATTATGTAGATTTTGTTTTGAGATAGCATGGATAAAGCACCGTTAGATGAAATTGAGTAGAACTGGAAGTGATCACGTTACATTGACCATATGGAATGATATTGGAATGAACATACGATTTAGTGCAATATAATGATGCCAGGCCAGTGTGATTATATTGAAGTAAATCATGCAGAAATTCCAATGTTACTACATGAGGAATATGAGGTGATTCAGGGAAAAATTTGGTAGGGATCACTTGAATATACGCATTATGGTCTGTTAGAGGTAGGGAAAGAATAACCACGTAGCCCAGATACTATACAAGAAGGGCCTTGATTGCAGAATTGATAACCCAAAAATTTGTTATAGATATAGATACCCTGTACACTTAAGGAAAAAGTTCTCAAATAGGAAAACAAACTTTAGACTTATTTTCGGTAGAGCAATCGTTATCTCAGCTATGGAAACTCGCATGGAACCTGATTTTAGTTAGGGTACGTTCCTTCACAACGTTTATTGACTCAAAGTCTTTTAATACTAGAGCGATAGAAACCTTGTGTCTAAGAACATTAGTGTTGTGACTAATAAGCCATTAACAACCATGAGAGTTAAGTATTCTATAGGACAAGCTAATGGTAAGCTGGCAGAAATAGAGGAATAATTTAAGGTAGTACCTTAAAATTAACAGGTGGGTCATTTGGAGATGACCTTATGCCAACAAAACTCGGAAGTTTTAAAGTAGTAGTTGGAAAGGATTAGTTACCTACGCACAAGCAGATGTTATTTGAGAAGATTGATAGAATTTTTCACGACAGTATAATAAGATGTAGTTGGAATGAACCTTAAGATTAACCTAACACCCATCAAGTTAGGAAGCTTGATGTAAAAGTTGGAATGAACTTTAGGATTAACCTAATACTCATCAAGTTAGGAAGCTTTGATGAAATAGTTGGAACGGACTGGCTTTCAAGGATGAAAGCGAAAGTTATTTATAGTGAAAAAATTATTCGTATACCTCGCAAGAATGGTGAGCTATTACGGGGAGAGTAGTAGCCCGAAGCTGAACCTTATTAGTTGCATGATAACAACCCGAAATCCCACAATGAAAATAGGAAGGAATAACAATGGATTTCATCGCGAAGCTACCGAAAACGGTAGGTGGTTAGGACACTATCTGGGTTATTGTTTACCGCCTCACCAAATTTGCTCACTTTCTAAGCATGAGAGAAACCGATACAATGGACAAACTTGCACAACGATACATAAAGGAAATTGTATCCCGTCACTTCAGCGATTCAAGTTCTATATTAAAGATTACCCAAGAATCTTATTGGATACTCATTCTTACGCGACTCTAAATCCTAACTTATTCCGAGAGATTTCCTATTTGATAATAATCACAACATTATCCTTCTTACATCGATATTAGTCATACCAGTTCGAAATTTCCAAAATCAATGAGTGGTTAATTCTCATCCTCATACTCTCCCATTCATATCTCACTTATAAGCAACAACTTCACACTTAAGCATTTTTGGTCAAAGGAATTATGCCCTACTAATAGTCATCAACCACATTTAAATTCAATAGTTTTTATTACCTCGGATTTTCAAAATCTTTTACTCAATCCTCATCAATCTTTTTCCAACTTGTAACCTTCGAAATATAAAAATTCTGTTTGCCAAAAATTTTCACATACTATTTTACTGTGCGGTCCTCTCAAAGTTTTATAAAAGTAAATTTATTTTATTTGCCATTCGTGCATATTTTTGAAATCGTATATGTTATATAAAATAAAGTAAATGATTACTTATTTTTGACAAATACATATGAAATTTTACTTTCACTTTTACAAATTAAATCTTTTATTCAAAAGATATTTTACTTTGAATGGTACGGGTTGTACATAACCCTAGCTTACTAAGAACTTCGTTTCTTTTCTTACATTATCACCTTAAACAATTTCTATAAAATTTTCGTTGCTTATTATATAAAATATTGCGTTGCTTATTCGTATCCAAGTCATCATGAAGACTTCACAACCATCGAGAGATTCATGTGTATGTGTGTGTGTGTATGTGATGAAGGCACTTACTACCACGTCATGCAGAGCCTTCGAGCATCCACTAACACTTAAACCATTCAAAACTATTGCGTTACCCCAAGGATCTTATTTGTCACACCTGTTGGAGCGATGCTCTTTCTTACATAACTCTAATTCCTGACTTATTCCAAGAGATTCTCATTTAGTGATATTAACACCATCAGTATTCCGAATTTAATATTAGTCATAACCTGCTTGGCTCTTTGCAAAGGCAAGAAGCGATTAACTTCTCATCCTCGTGCTCTATCCGTCATACCTCACTTTTTAGCAAAGGCTACGCACGTGAACATTTTTTTGGGCCAAAGACTTAAGTACTGATAATCATCAAAACTACATTTAATTCATTAGTTTTCATTACCTAGTAACATGTCAACTGATAATTCAAAAGATTTTTCACTCGACCTTTTTCAACTCGTAACCTTTGAAATGCGAAAAACTATGTTTATTAAAATTTTTACACGTTGTTTATTTGTGCGGTCCTCACGAGATTTATGGACAAATGAAAGTAATAAAAATTTTTTCTGTCATTGATGCGATTTATAAAATCATATATGTATGTAACTAAGTTAATCAGTTTACCTTTACTTATTTTGGTTAATACATACTAAGTTATACCTCCAAATTGTTTAAAAATTGCTCCTTTATTGAGTTGTTTAACTTAAGTCAAATAGTTTCGTGCAAAATGGTACACGTTGTACATACTTCTAAATTTACTAGGAACTTCGTTCCGTTTATGTTATCACATCAAACGTTTAAAGGTTTTCAAAACATCCTTGGTTGATTTTATTAAAGGTTTTTGTATTAGACTACACCATGTATGGATCACACTTCTTCTCGCCCTCAGTTAGGGATGAAGCTTACTATTAAAATCTTTGTTAAAAACTCTTGAGCCACTTTGGATTGCGGATTTATAAAATTTGTTAGGAAGTCTTTGCGCTCGTAGAAACGCGGGCCGATAAATCAGTTTTCTGGGAAACACTCAGTGGTCACCCTATCGTAGGAAAGGCACTAGGCAGATTTCTACTCTCGATATTTCACGGCTAATCGCAACCTCCCTCGTAAACATCATCTCTATGAATCAGTATATTTATGAAATGCCCCGTTCATATCGATTATAAACATTACATAATAATTGATTTCATTGCGAGGTATATGACCTCTATATGATACAATTTACAAACATTGCATTCGTTTTTAAAAGATAAACTTTCATTACATTGAAAGTTGACGTCATGCATACCATTTCATAATATATCCGAACTATAAATGACTTAATAATAATCTTGTTGAACTCAACGACTCGAATGCAACGTCTTTTGAAATATGTCATGAATGACTCCAAGTAATATCTCTAAAATGAGCAAATGCACAGCGGAAGATTTCTTTAATACCTGAGAATAAAGATGCTTTAAAGTGTCAACCAAAAGGTTGGTGAGTTCATAAGTTTATCATCAAATAATAAAATTCTGAAATTTTGATACACCACAAGATTTAAATACTGCATGGTACAAATGAGCCCAAATCCGATACCCACCTGTAATGTACATGCGATTTCTTTTAAATACAGTACACATATCTCGTGTAAGAAACCATTTTTCAACAATTCTTTATAACCGTACACATATCTCGTGTACAAAATATCATACACGTAACCTGTGTATAAAATCATTCTCTCGATATATAACATTCACTTTGCTTTGCTTGGCTTGGCTTGGTAACCTACCTTAACATTTAATGTGCATCATAAATATCCCCAAAATAAATAGAACTTTCAGTCTGTAATAAATATATAAACCTCGAAGTACTAAACACCACGCTCACTAGCTCTTCCGTCTAGTGAACATTCTGGGTGGGGGTGTTAAACCCGGTAGCTACCATTAGGATTCGCGTAAATTAGGGGCCATACCCGTTTCCTAATTCTTAGGTTACCAAGCTATAATAATCAAGGGGAAATATTCACATCAATTAGTGGCAATTATAACATCCAACTAATTCAATAATAATCAACAGAACTTATGTCTGTATAATAATTCATTCGAGGAATGTTTTGCTTGTGTCTATCTCGTCAAACATTTATAAAAGCATCTCATGTATTCTCAGTTCAAAAATAAAGATTTAAAAGGAGTTTAATAAAACAGTTGTAAAAACAACGCATGTATTCTCAGTCCTAAAAATGTAAAGAGTAAAAGGGAATCAAATGAACTCACGATACTGTATTTCGTAGTAAAAATACATATGACGGCACTGAACAAGTGTTGGGTTGGCCTCAGATTCACGAACCTATATCAATTGTATAACTATTAAAACATATAATGGAAATCACATAATTTCCTTTATTATATATTATTTATGTGTTTTTAGTTTATATAATTTATATTAAATTCCATTTAAAAATATATACTTATATTATATCTTAAGTATATGTTATATACATTCATTTTATATATATTTAAAATGATTAAAATCTATACATTTAGTTATATTATTATATTCATATATATATATATTTAGTATTATATTAAAAATATCTAATTTGTTGTATGTAAGTATTTATATAAGAAATGTTAATATGTCTTATATATAGTTATATGGAATATTAATATAATTGTAGTATATGTAATAAGTAGGTTTTATGTACCGAATATTTATTTGTTAAAAATGATAGTTTTGATTTTAATGATTTACTAATAATAGTCCTACTAATAATAACTTTATTAATAACGATAATACTAATAATAAAAATAATAATGATAATAATGATAATACATATGTTAATAATGATTCTAATAATACTAATAAGTACATAATGATACTACTAATAATAATAATAATAATAATAATAATAATAATAATAATAATAATAATAATAATAATAATAATAATAATAATAGTTTGTGTTATTTTGATAATAATAATAATCCTAATCATAATAATAGTAATATATGTATTAGTAATAATAATAATAATGATAAAAATTATAATTTTAGTAACAATAACAATAACAATAACAATAATAATAATAATAATAATAATAATAATAATAATAATAATAATAATAATAATAATAATAATAATAATTTTGGTAATGAAATCTACCTTTCAAAGCTTTTCTAAAAAAAATATATGTCCCGAACAGGGCTCGAACCCGAGACCTCTCGCTCACCCGGAAACACACTAAACCATTTTGCCATTCCAGTTTTTCTGATTTATATTGTAACCCAAACATATATATCTAGTATTTCATTCATCCTAGTTCATCATCTTCTTCACCATAATTAAAATCAAACGGAGGCAAAATCTCAAAAACAATCGAAGGATTTTGAAACTAGGACTTATAGACAACATCTAAACTAGAAAAAGAGTTATTAAATAAAAAAATTAGAAAAAATGGAATAAACCCACTGCTGCTGCTGTTCGACTTTTTTAAGAAAAAAAAATAATGTTTTTCGATTTTTAGAAGTTTTTAGATCATGATTCCTTCACGAACTATTTTCCAAATCACTCCTATAAACTATTGAAATCATCAGTTGAACTTAAAACATCAAAACAAGCTCTAATTTCTCCAAGAACAAAACAGTTGACTTTTGACAATTTAACTTTTGACTCGCAATTTCGAATTCGTTATCAAGAATTGGAACTTGAGATTTTACAGGAAGTTTGAGTAAAAGATTCCTAACAACTCTGCATTTTTAGTTTTTGTAACTTATTTCGAATTCAAGTTTTTGTATATCATTGTCAAGAACACATGAACTCAAAAATTGATTTTGAAATTAAGAATGTTATAGATTATGATTACAACATGAATTGTGTTGCAAATCATTCCTATAATCTTTATGGATCATCAAATTAACTGGAAACATCAAAACAAATTCGAATTTGATTCAAGAACACTTAGTTGACTTTGAAAACCAAAACTTTGACTCTCAAATTAGAAATTAATAGAAAGAATTGAGGATTGAAAACTTACAGATAATTTAGATAGACGATTCCTAACAAGATTGTATTATTACATTTTGAAAATTCTTTCGAAATCAAAATATGGTTAAAAAGATGAATGTACAGAGTGTCGTGCTTATTTCTTGCATTTTTTTTTAGTTTGATTCATTAACTGGACGCAATAGACAATATATAGCACAAAATTCCTGTTTTGAATTGTGACTGAGAATGACTGGTAACAAATTGGGGACATAAACAAAAATCAATTATAGTGTCGATAGATACCTGCAACTGATTTTGAATTCTTTGTAAATTAATTTAATAAATATTAATAGTAATTGTACTAATAATAATATTAATAATAATACTTATATTAATAATAATTCTTAAAAATAACTAAATACTAGTATTAATATTATGAAAATGATAATAAAAAAAATAAGAATTCATTTAAATCATAAATAAATTTTAATCTTAATTATTTTCATAATTCTTATAATATTGATAATAATGATACTATTAGTGTTAATAATAATAAATTTTATTATTTTCTATTAATAATAATAATAATAACTATACTATTAATAATGCCATTTTAAAACAATAACAACAACATTAATATCCTAAATTACATGTTTTAACTTTTATATGTAATAATAATAATAATAATAATAATAATAATAATAATAATAATAATAATAATAATAATAATAATAATAATAATATTCATAATACTGAGATTAATAATAATACCTATTTTTAAAGAAAGTAACAATAACCTTGTTAATATAATAACTATATTTTAACTTGTAATAAGTTTTAATATGTTATCTTTATATTTCATTAATTATGTATTACTTATTTTATATAATAACCGATTTAAATATATATATATATATATATATATATATATATATATATATATATATATATATATATATATATATATATATTACAATATACATATAATATCATTTATTTATTGAATTCATATATATATATATATAGATTCATTTAAATAATAGCTTAATTATTTTGTATATTACTTTACATTTTCAATTCCAAATGATTATTTTGTATTTTATTAATTCAACTTAATATGTACACTTATATTTATATATGTATATATAATTACATTTTTATTTACACACAATTGTTCGTGAATAGTCGGGAAAAGTCACAGGTTAAATGAATCCATGTAAATAGTTCAAAAATTTTGAGACTCAACATTACAGAATTTGCTTATCGTGTCGTAATCATTTAAAGATAAAGTTTAAATTTGGTCGGAATTTTCGGGTCGTTACAGTACCTACCCGTTAAAGAAATTTCGTCCTGAAATTTGAATGAGGTCGTCACGGCTAAAAAGAAGAATGTTTTCATGACGGATACGAGTCAATAATTAAAGTTTTATCACCATCGGGTGATTTGAATAAAACAACTCGATTATTTGTATAACAACCCTCACTTTTCGACTTCCGATTTTACTAAAATACCTAGAGTTGTTATATACGAATAAATTTAACGTTGACCGAATAAACGTACGCTTAAAATAAATAATATAATTATAAATATTATAAATAAGGTTATGTTATATAATATAACATAATTTCATCAATGAATATATATAATATTTATATTACTTTTGTTATTTAGTTAATAGAATATATAATTAACTAAATAATAAATAATATTATAACATTTATAAAACTAATAAAAACTATAAAGTAATAATCATAAATTTTAATTTTAATTATAAAAACCGAATATAATAATAATTTTTATATAAAATTCGTATTTAATAATTAAACAAAAATAGAAATAAAATGTTAAATGTTCTTAGAAATGTATTAAACGATTTTTAGAATTTAAAAAAAAAAGAAAATCAAAACTAGATCCACTTTTAATAAATAAATACAAAGATACAAACTACTTTTTCTTATTTTAACTTTTAAGATCTACTTTTAATAAAGATACAAACTACTTTTTCTTATTTTAACTTTTAAAATTTACTTTTAATAAAAATACAAACTACTTTTTCTTATTTTAACTTTTAAGATCTACTTTTAATAAATAAATACAAAGATACAAACTACTTTTTCTTATTTTAACTTTTAGATATACTTTTAATAAATAAATAAAAAGATAAAAATTACTTTTCCTTATTTTAATTAGTAACATGCCAAAAATGACTAGACATATATATATATATATTTTTTTAAAATCCATTTGCAAATTAACTAGGAATTCTTTTTATTTTTTTATTATTTCTTTATCCATTTTTCCAACTATAAATACTACACTCAATCTTCACAAATTTTTCCACAAAAAAAAAAAAATTAGAGAACCTTCAAAATCCTCTTGAGAAATATTGTAAGTTCTCTACGTTTGTTTTTTTTTATTTTATACATTTTTATTTATTTTATTGTACTAGCCGATATTAATTATAGAAAATATGAAACAATTATAACAAAATCTAGTAAACACTTGATAATTAGTTTTAACTATTATGTTAGATATAAAAATTATTTTCATGAATTATATGTACGGATTTAATATTTTTTTATTTAAAAACAAATTTAAGAATATATATATCATATACGGATTATATATATATAACAAAATAAATCAATAGAAAATATTGTAGATACTTAAAATGTGTAAAGATAATTTTCGCTGGTCATATATAACATAAAAGTAATTGTAGAATTGAAATTGTAATTTAGTTACTATTTTATATATTTATTCTCTAAATTTTTATCGGTAACTATTATATATGTATATAAAAATAGAATTAATTGGTGTAAACTATTTGGAACTGTAAGAATGAATAGAAAATAGTTAGGAACTCTTAAGAAAGTTATAAAAATGATTTTTCAGAATTTTTGGATTATTATTTATAATTAATTTCAACTATATATTAAAAGATATACAAAATCGTAATAAATATTTTTATCAGCAATAAAAATACATAAATAATTTTTTTCAGTTTATTAAACATATAGAAGCTTGAAAAAATTATAAACTAATTTACTTAAGTTGATTTGGTATTTATTACATAATTAATTTTTATTTAATGTAAACTAAGAACAATATTAGAAATAAATACTAAAACGTGATAAAAATATTTTATAAAATTTTTGTATGTTTATTAAGATTAGTAGATACTGAGAAAAATATAAAATATAATTTTAAACTCGTTTACCTATTTTTTTGTATTTTAAGTATTATACAATTATTGAAAATAATAATTATTACTTAAACAGATAGTAATATTGTATAGATTATTTTATAAAATTTTGTACAAATTATCTACTGATTTGAAGTCAATAAAATATTAATTAGAATTATTAGATGATTTATTGATATATAAATTTGAATTTAGATAATTTTTATATATAAATTTCGATATATATAATAAATATAAGATTTATATTAATCAAATAATAGTATATAAATTTAAGATCTGTAATAAATATGTAAAACATAATTATTATATATTTAACCTATCTACATAATTAAACTTATAATACTTTGTTATAAGATTAATTTTAAAATAAATTAATAATGATAATACATTAATAATATTAAATATATTCAAACTTAATATAATATATATTTACTGTATAAGTAAATTATATCAATGTGTCATATTTCTATACGTACATAACGTGAAGGTTATACTCTAAAGATAACGTGCACTATATACAAACTTCATCGCTACTTACAGTCGTAAGTGAATGATGTCTATGTTGCCATTTATGGGTAAGCTTGTGGATCTCGAATGCCATGACTTAGATTCTGGTCAAGAGTCCTGGGCCCCCGGTTACATCTGGTCATTTCTGACTTATTTGATAGGAACGAAGTTTGAGTAAAGTAGTACAACGTCTTACTAATGAATATAACCTGAACTTATAAACTTTCTATAAGTTGAAACCTTCCTATTTTGGACTGTCACTATTAATATAATTCATTATATTAATAAACATACACTTGGTCTATTAGACATTTACTGATCGGACGTTATACATCTAGGTTGATATCCCGGTCACTTACTTGCTTTACTTTCCTTTCTTGCGCGGAATACTTCAACTACTACTTAAGGTGATTTTCATAGCCCCACTTTTACTATTTATTAAACTGTTTATAACTTTTGGGGTGAGACACATGCTTTCTTTATAACTGTTTTACGTTTAGACATAAGTACTCAAATGTTATTATGCTGTCATGCTTTGATTCATGCAAATCCTCACCGTAATATCGTCAATTGCTGCGTATAAAAGGCAAACTTAATTATTGTGAATAGGCCTATTGAGAGTAACGTCTCTAACCATTTGACCGTTGGTCTTTGGTTACATAATAATGATTCAACGACACTGAATAACAAGGTGTCACGAGGTAACTTTTGTTTAGTCGCGATATTACAAACTTCAGCAACACTTTTAGATTGATATGTTTGGTATCAATCAACTTTAAACTAAATCTTGTGGTCTAATGCATATTAAATAAACCTATGAATTTCACTCAACCTTTTTGGTTGACACTTTCAGCATGTTTTGTCTCAGGTGACGAATAAGATGATTGCCATGAGTGCTACTTGATGAATTGAATGCTGCTACATGGAGTCTTCATTTCATTACATTTACTTTGCATTAAGACTATTATTATTATTTCAGTTTGAATTTGATGTAAAACTTTTAATGCTTCCGTTGTTTTATTAATAAATGTTTTATTCAAAACGTCTCATTTAAAGTCGTTCTCGTTTATACAACTGTGTTATGATATGAATGGTCACAAATACTCCTGACCCTATTTGGGGGTGTGACAGAGTGGTATTAGAGCAGAGTTGTTGTAGAGAACCAGGATTGCATTTTATGTGTGCCTTATACAATTAGGTACTTTAGCAATGTAGGACTACAACTTTCCTTGGCCATAGTGCCTTTAATTGTTGCCTTTAATTGTTAAATGCTACACTATACTTTAGAAACTTTACTTATCTTAGAATACCAAGCCAATCTAAGAATTTTTCTAAGTACTATCCAATTACGCCACGTCATTTAAATGCGACACCTTGATTTCTGAAATTCTTGACATTCCTATGTCATCTATCATGGTTTTGTGTATTACATATGTATTACATGAAATATTATCCATAATTTTTGAAACTCCTATATTTGTTACTACTCACACTCAAACGTATGTAACTCCCTGTTATATCACGTACCTATATGTCTTATGCCTTTATGCATCGGTTTGCGAACCGGAAAATGTCATTGGGTTATCACAGTATACGAATTGAAAGTCTTTAATCAAAAGATTATTAGATTACATACTTATCACTTTATGATCTCGACACATCATATCTTATTATATCTTATCGTATCTATCCCAATAGACTTTGTCTAACACTTTTCCTAAATTCCCTCCGTAAATTACGAAAATCTTTTTGCTATATACACGTATTCAAGGAGACAGATATATCATCCAGTATTCAACACTAATCTCATGTCGAAACCCTTATCCGATCACATAATATGGATTTCTCATCTGATTCCTCAATGTCCAATGGCAGCGTAACCGGAATGAACCAACCAATCATCCATCATCTATTTTAGATGAATTGGGGATGGGTTCGTAGTAAACTTAATCAATGGAGACAAGAAGAAGGTGATCCCTTCCACCAACCGAATTCACCTCTTGGTGATGAACCTGAAGCACTTACCGGCGAACCCGTTCGAAACACTATTTTCACCCTCATTTCCAGGATATCTAGTCACGAATATATAATATCTAAAATTATTGATCTTATTCATCCCCTTGTCCGAGCTGCCAATCATCCCAGAATAGTAGAAGAAGTCAATGAGCTTCGCACTCGAGTGGTGGCTCTGGAGAATATGGTGCGAATTCTACAAGCATCAGCAGTACCAGCGGCATAACCAGCACCACCAGTACCATCAGCATCACCACCAACAACATCAGCTTCACCAACAACAACATCCGCATCTCACGCCTCAACATCACACTCAGTATCTCGGATATCAACATCATACGCCCCATAGATACCAAAGAATATTAGTAATAATGAGTTAAGATGTATTGACTCATTCTTCCTGAAGAATTTTATATGTATACTTTATATATATATATATATATATATATAGTTTGAAACAATAATAAACCTTTTCATACTAAGCTATTACGTGTGAATCTTAACTAGTTTGTACTACTTGGTTAATTCATATCACTAATATGCTATGATGTACCTCCTTCGTTAATGACTTAACAATCATTAATCACTGCTTCAGCACAATAAACTCCATTTCATAATAAACTAAGTGTATTTTTCAAATACATGTTTGATAATGCTAAAAACGAACATATATTTCATAGCATTATTCCTCAAGAAAGACAAGCTTTTAGTTGCAATTGTTCTATTTACAAGTGATATTCGTTTAAATAATAAAAGGTGAAGACAAAAGACAGATTCGACGAATTGAAGACGCAAACGACCAAAAAGCTCAAAAGTACAAAATACAATCAAAGAGGTTCCAATTATTGATAAGAAACGTCTCGAAATTACAAGAGTACAAGATTCAAAACGCAAAGTACAAGATACTAAATTGTACGCAAGGACGTTCGAAAATCCGGAACCGAGACCAGAGTCAACTCTCAACGCTCGACGCAACGGACTAAAAATTACAAGTTAACTATGTATATAAATATAATATAATATATAATTAATTATATTAATTATATATATATTATATTTATAAAATAAATTGTCGGCAAACAAAGAGCCAAATGTGGGTGGGCTGTGAAAACGATCTCCGCGACTCGCGGAGTTTGAAGAAGAAAAGGGCCGCGAGTCACGGAGCCCCAAAAACTGAAACTCCCCATAAAGCCCAACTAATTCTGATCAATTTTTCATATAATCTATCTCTCTCTCAATATATACGTAAATATATATATATATATAATTTATATTTTAATTTTAATTTTAAATCCTAATAATAAGGGTATGTTAGCAAATGTTGTAAGGGTGTAAGTCAAAATTCTGTCCGTGTAACGCTACGCTATTTTTAATCATTGTAAGTTATGTTCAACCTTTTTAATTTAATGTCTCGTAGCTAAGTTATTATTATGCTTATTTAATCTGAAGTAATCATGATGTTGGGCTAATTACTAAAATTGGGTAATTGGGCTTTGTACCATAATTGGGGTTTGGATAAAAGAACGACACTTGTGGAAATTAGACTATGGGTTATTAATGGGTTTTATATTAACTAAACAATATCTTGTTAATTTAATATACAAACTTATAATTCGACGTATTTATATATAACCACATACGCTTGACTGGGTACGGTGGGCGGGATATCTATAAATACCAATAATTATTCATTTTACCGGATACGGAACTGGATTAATAGTTAATAGACTTGTTGAAATAGGGGTGAATTACATTCAAGGGTAATTGGTGTAATTGTTAACAAAGTAGTAAAACCTTGGTTTACACGCAGTCGATAACCTGGTGTATTCATTAAACAAAGTATTAAAACCTTGTTACAATTCGAATCCCCAATTAGTTGGAATATTTGACTTCGGGAATAAGAATAATTTGACGAAGGCTTTCGCTCTTTATATTTATGACTGATGGACTATTATGGACAAATCTGTATGGACATATTAAATAATCCAGGACAAAGGACAATTAGCCCATGGGCATAAAACTAAAATCAACACGTCAAAATCATGATTACGGAAGTTTAAATAAGCATAATTATTTTATTTCATATTTAATTTCCTTTATTTTATATTTAATTGCACTTCTAATTATCGCATTTTTATTGTTATTGTATTTAATTGCACTTTTAATTATCGTATTTTTTAATTATCGCAAGTTTATTTTATCGCACTTTTATTATTCGCAATTTCATTATCGTTATTTACTTTACGCTTTAAATTAAGTCTTGTATTTATTTATTATTTTACATTTGGTTTTAACTGCGACTAAAGTTTTAAAATCGACAAACCGGTCATTAAACGGTAAAAACCCCCCTTTATAACAATAATATTACTTATATATATATTTGTATTTTTATAAAAGTAAACTAATATAGCGTTAAGCTTTGTTTAAAGATTTTCCCTGTGGAACGAACCAGACTTACTAAAAACTACACTACTGTACGATTAGGTACACTGCCTATAAGTGTTGTAGCAAGGTTTAAGTATATCCATTCTCTAAATAAATAAATATCTTGTGTAAAATTGTATCGTATTTAATAGTATTTCCTGCTAAAAATTAATAGTATTTTATACCCCTTAGCTTTAACTATCAAGTATTTTTGGCGCCGCTGCCGGGGACCAATCTAGCTTAAAAGCTGGAAGCGCAACGCTAATATAAAAAAAAAAGATTTTTATTTTTAGTTTACTTTTATTAAAATTCACTTTTGTAAAAATACGTTTTTTTATTATTCGAAAATATAAAAAGAAAACAAAAATTTATATATTTTTTTTAGATTTTGTCAAATATTTAAGTTTTATAAAGTTTCCTTATTTTTATTTTATAAAAATATAAGTTTTATTTAAATATTTTGTGTTTATTTAAAAAAAAAACCGAAAAAAATTTAATATACATATAAATCTATTTTTAAGATATTTTTAAAATTATAAAGTAGTTCTATTTTTATTTTAGTTTTTAAATATAAGTTTTTATTATATAAATATTTTGATTTAAACAGAAAATATAAAACAGAAAAAAAAAACGTCGAATTAAAAAACTGTACCAGAGTTGAATTTTGGAACCCCGCGACTCGCGGAGTTTGCAGCCTCGAATACCGCGACTCGCGGAGACAGTCTGACACGGGTACACAGAAGCCGTAGCAGCATTAATTACGGGTTTTTATTAATTATATTTAAACTTAAACCCTAATTAGGGTATATTTATTATAATATTTAGTTTTTATTAGTTTATTTTGTTTTAATTAGTTTAATAAAATATAAAATTAATAGTTTTAATAAATAATTAATATAAAAATAATATTTTTATAAAAATTGTAATTTTTACAACTTTTTGTTTATTTTTATATTTTGTCCCTTTTTAATTGTTTTAGCGTAATATTTGTATTTATAGCTCATATTTAGTTTTAAACTTAATTTTTGCCATAGTTATTTTTACTTCTAGATTTTTAGGCTTTGCCGTAGAATTCCTTAAGTGCTTTTTCTTTAGACTAAGATTTAGGTACTTTAGAATTTTGCGACGCCTTTTTAAGTTTTAGTTTCTTTTTAAGTTATTTCCATTTGGGATTTAGTTTTTCCTGTAAGCTTTAATATTTTTAGACGACTTTTACCTATGTATCAATTATCATTTCAATTAGTAATCTCAATTTGCGATTATAATTTTAAGTTAGTTGTAGTGATAAGGTTGGGTTAGTCAAGTGTTTTTAAGTTTTATAAGTTTCTTTTATTTTTCCGTCGCCTTTTATTTTTCTTTCTTATTTTTCTTTTTCGATCTTTTTTCGACGCACTCTTTTTCTTTCTTATTTCTCGCTATTCTAGTTTTTAGGACATAGATTTTTATTCTACTTCTTATCTAAATTTCTTAAAATTACGAAAATTTATTTTAAGTAGTTAAATTGATAGACATCAAAATTTTCTGGTTCGTAGTAATAGTTGGATTTGTACGTGGACCGGGTTATTGGAGCCAAACAGTCCTCAATTATATTGAGAACAAACGAATCCTTCCCCTCTGCTGCATCTTTTGGCTATTCGAAACGTGGGCAAAATCAGAAAAGTCTATTGATTGGATAACTTATTATAATTTTTCTTTCCTTTTAAAAACTAATAGGATATTCAGTGAATGCACCGAGCAAGACGTTCACCACCTTTTGTACGTTCACCATCTGTAACTAGATCAAGACATCTAACTAATATTGTCGTCGTTGATAATCCATTTTTTTGAACCCGACCTCACAATTGAGAATTCGGAGAATATTCAGGAACGATTCATAGATCCTGAACCACTAAATTTTCATCCGGAACCACCAATCATTCAAACAGAGATTGTTGAGGAACGAACCATTAAATCAGAATCCTCTAGTGATTCCGATTCAACAAATTCAATTATGGAACTAACAGAACCATTAAGTATGGAAGACCGAATGAGAGCTAAACGCACTGGCCAAGGTCACGCAATTACTCATCCAGACATTATGAAATCAAAGGATAAATTCTACACATGGTGACTAATCAATGCCAATTTAGTGGTGCGCCGAAGGAAGATCCAAATGAACATCTTCGTACCTTTAACAGGATCTGCACACTATTTAAAATTCAAGAAGTAGAGGATGAACAGATATATCTCATGTTATTTCCCTGGACTTTAAAGGGAGAAGCCAAAGATTGGTTAGAATCGTTACCTGAAGGGGCGATTGATACATGGGATGTTTTAGTTGAAAAATTTCTTAAACAATTCTTTCCGGCATCTAAAGCCGTAAGACTTCAAGCAGAAATTGTTACGTTTACACAGAAGCCAAATGAAACTCTATATGAGGCGTGGACAAGATTTGGAAAGTTATTAAGAGGATGTACGCAACATGGTTTAGACACCTGTCAAATAGTACAAATATTCTACCAAGGATGCGACATCACTACAAGGAAAGACATAGATATAGCAGCTGGTGGTTCTATTATGAAGAAAACCGAAACTGATGCTTACAAAATTATTAATAACACTGCTTCCCACTCACATGAGTGGCACCAAGAAAAAGATATCGTTAGATCATCTAAAGCAGCTAGAGCCGATTCTAGCCATGACTTAGATTCCATTTCCGCAAAGATAGATGCTGTCGAGAGACGAATGGAAAAGATGACTAAAGATATTCACTCAATACGAATTAGTTGTGAGCAGTGTGGAGGACCACATTTGACAAAAGATTGTCTCAGTATTGAATTAACAATGGAACAAAGAGAGAATATTTCATACATAAACCAAAGGCCTGGAAATAATTATCAGAAAATTATCAACCGCCAAGACCTATTTACAATCAAAATCAGAACTATAACCGAAATATTCCATACAACAACCAACAAGGTCCTAGTAATCAACAAGTATCCAACAATACTTACAATCAGCAAAGACCTAATTTTCAAAACAAACCACCACAACAAACCGATGATAAAAAGCCGAATTTAGAAGATATGATGACGAAGCTAGTTGAAACTCAAACGCAGTTTTTCACATCTCAGAAACAAACTAATGAACAAAATGCTCAAGCATTTAGAAATCAACAAGCTTCTATTCAAAATCTGGAACAAGAAGTAAGTAACCTAGCAAGGTTAATAGGTGAAAGAAAACCGGGAAGTTTACCTAGTGATACAAATGCTAACCCTCGGAATGTAACAGCTAAAGCCATTACCACAAGAAGTGGTACAACACTTAAACCACCTGAAATACTTGTAACTTCTGATGAAGCTATTCCTACTCCACAAGAACCACAACTTGAACAAGATAAGGAAAAAGAACCGGTAGTTGAAAAGGTTAATGAAGATAACACAGTTAAGGCTAAACCTTATGTTAAACCATACCAACCACCACTTCCTTACCCGAGTAAAATGAAGAAAGAGAAACTTGAAGCCGAGCAATCCAAATTCTTGGATATGTTTAAACAGATAAATGTAAATCTTCCTTTCATTGATGTGATTTCAGGAATGCCTAGATATGCTAAATTCTTGAAAGATCTAATCTCAAATAGAAAGAAAATGGAAGAACTCTCGACTGTTACTATGAATGCTAATTGTTCAGAAGTGCTGTTGAATAAGATACCAGAAAAACTATCTGATCCAGGAAGTTTCACAATTCCATGTTTTCTGGGTAGTCTTAGTTCAATAGAAGCACTGGCAGACTTAGGTGCTAGTATAAATCTAATGCCATATTCACTATACGCTAAACTAGACCTTGGAGAATTGAAACCAACCAGAATAAGTATACAACTAGCCGATCGATCAATAAAATATCCTAGAGGGATAATGGAGAACATGCTAGTTAAAGTTGGTACTTTAGTATTTCCAGTAGATTTTGTTGTTCTGGACATGGAAGAAGATTCTCAAGTTCCTCTCATATTAGGAAGACCATTCTTAAACACGGCTAAAGCAATGATAGACGTGTTCGGTAAGAAATTGACCCTAAGTATAGAGGATGAGAGTGTTACCTTTTCAGTTGATAAAGCAATGCAACAACCACAATCTGCAGATGATACATGTTATTATATTCAAACTATAGATGCACATGCAGAATTGTTAGAAGAATTTCCAGAATTATAAGGAACAGGAGAATGTTCTTTAGGAGAAGGTAATGAACCAATTGATGAAGCTGAAATGTTAGCTACACTTATAGCTAATGGATATGAACCAACAACAGAAGAAATTCAAATGCTAAAAGAAGAAGATAGATATCGATACAAATCATCGATAGAAGAACCTCCGAAATTAGAGTTAAAGCCACTTCCAAACCATTTAGAATACGCTTATTTACATGATGAATCTGAATTACCTGTAATAATATCGTCTTCTCTTACTGAAAAGGAGAAATCACAACTCATTTCTGTGTTGAAAGCTCATAAACCAGCCATTGCATGGAAGATTCATGATATTAAAGGAATAAGTCCTTCGTATTGCACACATAAAATCCTTATGGAAGAAGGTCATAAAACGTATGTGCAACGCCAACGAAGACTAAATCCTAATATGCAAGATGTAGTTAAGAAAGTGATTATTAAACTGCTAGATGCAGGTTTGATATATCCAATCTCTGATAGTCCATGGGTAAGTCCAGTTCAATGCGTGCCTAAGAAGGGTGGCATGACTGTCATTACAAATGAGAAAAATGAGCTTATTCCTACTAGGACTGTAACAGGATGGCGTGTGTGTATTGATTATAGAAAATTAAATGACGCCACCAGAAAAGATCACTTTCCCTTACCTTTCATAGATCAAATGTTGGAAAGATTAGCCGGAAATAGTTACTATTGTTTTCTAGATGGATTTTCCGAATATTTTCAAATTCCAATAGCACCCGAGGACCAAGAGAAAACCACATTCACGTGCCCTTATGGTACTTTTGCTTACAAACGCATGCCATTTGGACTTTGTAACGCCCCTGCAACCTTTCAAAGGTGTATGATGGCGATTTTTCACGACATGATAGAAGAATGCATGGAAGTTTTCATGGATGACTTTTCAGTCTTCGGTGATACATTTGAATCATGTCTAGTTAATCTGGAACGAATGCTTATTAGATGCGAACAATCAAATCTAGTACTTAATTGGGAGAAATGCCATTTCATGGTTAAAGAGGGCATCGTTCTTGGACATAAAATTTCAAAAGAAGGAATTGAAGTGGATAGAGCTAAAGTAGATGTAATTGCTAAACTTCCACATCCCACCAATGTTAGAGGAGTTAGGAGTTTTCTAGGGCATGCCGGTTTTTACCGACGTTTCATAAAAGATTTTTCTAAAATTGTCACTCCTATGAATAAACTCCTAGAAAAGGATGCTCCATTCATCTTTTCAGATGAGTGTATCAAATCTTTTAATATTCTTAAAGAGAAACTCACTAATGTACCGATCATGATAACACCAAATTGGAATCTACCGTTTGAATTAATGTGCGATGCAAGTGATTTTGCAATGGGAGCCGTTTTAGGACAAAGGATTGAAAAACGATTTCAACCTATATATTATGCTAGTAAGATGTTACAAGGAGCACAAACAAATTATACAACTACTGAAAAAGAACTCCTTGCTATTGTCTTTGCTTTTGACAAATTTCGATCATATCTCGTTCTAGCAAAAACGGTGGTCTATACCGACCATTCTGCTCTTAGATACCTATTTTTGAAACAAGATGCCAAATCAAGATTAATCCGTTGGATCTTACTCTTACAAGAGTTTGATATTGAAATTCGAGATAAAAAAGGAGCAGAAAATCTCGCCGCTGATCATATTTCTCGTCTTGAAAATCCCGAATTAGAAGTTCTAAATGAATCGGCCATACAAGACAACTTTCCTGATGAATATCTATTGAAGATAGATTATAATGAAATCCCATGGTTTGCAGACTATGCAAACTATTTAGTATGTGGATTCCTTGAAAAAGGATTATCGTATCAAAAACGAAAGAAATTCTTCAGTGATATAAAACACTATTTCTGGGAAGATCCACATCTGTTTAAAAGTTGTCCAGATGGAATAATACGCCGATGTGTATTCGGAGATGAAGCCAGTAAAATATTAAACCATTGTCACACAGGACCAACAGGAGGGCATTATGGGCCTCAACTAACAGTAAGAAAAGTTTATGATGCTGGATTCTATTGGCCTACAATTTACAAAGACTCACACCTTCTTTGAAAATCCTGTGATGCTTGTCAAAGGGCCGGAAAAATAAGTCAACGTGATGAAATACCACAAAATGTCATTCAAGTATGCGAAGTATTTGACATTTGGGGTATTGACTTTATGGGTCCATTTCCAAAATCTCATAATAATCTATATATACTCGTAGCCATTGATTATGTATCTAAATGGGCGGAAGCACAAGCTCTCCCAACTAACGATGCACGAGTTGTAGTCAACTTTTTAAAACGTCTTTTTGCAAGGTTTGGAACACCGAAAGCTTTAATAAGTGATCGGGGTACTCATTTATGTAATAATCAACTTGAGAAAGTTCTTAAAAGATATGGAGTAACTCATAAAATCTCCACCGCATATCATCCACAAACAAGTGGACAAGTTGAAAATACCAACCGAGCTTTAAAACGTTGATGCGGTAGCGGAGTGGTATAAAATACTATTAAATTTTTGCAGGAAATACTATTAAATACGATACAATTTTACACAAGATATTTATTTATTTATAGAATGGATATACTTAAACCTTGCTACAACACTTATAGGCAGTGTACCTAATCGTACAGTAGTGTAGTTTTTAGTAAGTCCGGTTCGTTCCACAGGGAAAATCTTTAAACAAAGCTTAACGCTATATTAGTTTACTTTTATAAAAATACAAATATATATATAAGTAATATTATTATTATAAAGGGGGGTTTTTACCGTTTAATGACCGGTTTGTCGATTTTAAAACTTTAGTCGCAGTTAAAACCAAATGTAAAATATTAAAAATGAATACAAGACTTAAATTAAAGCATAAAGTAAATAACGATAATGAAATTGCGAATAATAAAAGTGCGATAAAATAAACTTGCGATAATTAAAAAGTACGATAATTAAAAGTGCAATTAAATACAATAATAATAAAAATGCGATATTTAGAAGTGCAATTAAATATAAAATAAAGGAAATTAAGTATGAAATAAAAGAATTATGCTTATTTAAACTTCCGTAATCATGATGTTTGACGTGTTGATTTTTGTTTTATGCCCATGGGTTAATTGTCCTTTGTCCTGGATTATTTAATATGTCCGTCTGGTTTTTGTCCATAACAGTCCATCAGTCATAAATATAAAATGCGAGTGTCCTCGTCAAATTATCCTTATACCCGAAGTTAAATATTCCAACTAATTGGGGACTTAAACTGTAACAAGATTTTAATACTTTGTTTAATAATTACACCAGGATGTCGACTGAGTGTAACCCAAGGTTTTAATATTTTGTTATCAATTATACCAAGTGTCCTTGTACATAATTTCACCCCTGTTTTAATTATTCTAGTGGCTATTAATCCATTCCCGTGTCCGGTTAAATGAACGATTATTCGTTGGTATAAATACCCCGCCCATCGTGTCCGATCGAGTGTATATGGTAATTTATAGGGACGCCCAATTGTAAATCTTTATATTAACATTAACAAACTATCATTTAGTTAAACAAATATAAAGCCCATTAATAGCCCATAGTCTAATTTCCACAAGTGTCGTTCTTTTGTCCAAACCCCAATTATGGTACAAAGCCCAATTACCCAATTTTAGTAATTAGCCCAACATCATGATTACTTCGTTTTAAATAAGCATAATAATAACTTAGCTACGAGACATTAATGTAAAAAGGTTGAACATAACTTACAATGATTAAAAATAGCGTAGCGTTACACGGACAGAATTTCGACTTACACCCTTACAATATTCGCTAACATACCCTTATTATTAGAATTATAATTAAAATTAAAATTAAAATATAAATTATAAATATAAATATATCGTATGAATGAGGAGAAAAAAAGATGATGATTTGCGATCAGAATTCGGTTGCTTTTATAGGAAAATTCGACTTTTGGGGCTCCGCGACTCGCGGTGAAATACTCTTCAAACTCCGCGAGTCGCGGAGAATGAAATTACAGCTCAGTCCCTTTGAAGTCTTTCTTGCCGACAGTTTTTATTATTTATTATAATATATAAATAATTATAAGAATTATTTAAATATTATATTATATTTATGTGCATAGTTGACTTGTAATTTTTAGTCCGTTGCGTCGAGCGTTGAGAGTTGACTCTAGTCCCGATTCCGGATTTTCGAACGTCCTTGCGTACAATTTAATATCTTGTACTTTGCGTTTTGAATCTTGTACTCTTGTAATTTCGAGACGTTTCTTATCAATAATTGGAACCTCTTTGATTGTCTTTTGTACTTTTGAGCTTTTTGGTCGTTTGCGTCTTCAATTCGTCGAATCTGTCTTTTGTCTTCACCTTTTATTATTTAAACAAATATCAATTGTAAATAGAACAATTGTAACTAAAAGCTTGTCTTTCTTGAGGAATAATGCTATGAAATATATGTTCGTTTTTAGCATTATCAAATATTCCCACACTTGAGCGTTGCTTATCCTCAAGCAATATCGTCTTGAAATACTAGAATCACTTCTTTATTCTTCACACTTTGTACATCAGTGATTTCTATACGGCGGTATAAACAATGGTAGTAACGATATGGTTTACAGTCCCACATGACTATAAAAATTTAGATCCATTAAGGAAATTGGATCTTTATGAAAACATTTGATCTTTTGAAAATTAAATCTAGTTTTTACCCTAGATAAGTTTTCCGGAATAACCCTTTACCGGTGTTTGCAAAATATTTTTGTGGGTTTAGTGGGTTTCAGATTTGAAAATTTTAGCTCAAAACTTGCGGTTTTGTGTCACCCACTTGCTAACCTTGTATTTGGAAAGCAACACGTCCAGTTTACTTGTCCCGTATATTACCTTTCGGTAAACTACCGTCCGGTTGTAAAGGAAAGCGTTGAACAAGCAACTGTTAAGGCAATGTCCCCTGACATGCTTTTAATTATGGTCTATAACGTATCGGACGCAATTACTATCCTTGGTAGGAGCAATAGTAAAGCTCACCCTTATGATTTTTCGGTATGGCACAAGGTCCTGTCTTTGACCACTATGCAACCACCGTTCTTACGGTTGACACCCGATTTAGTTCAGGTGACCTAATGAATTCCAGGTGAATTCCTAGGATTTTACGTTCAATGGTAATGAACGCATTGAAAATAGGGTTTTCAGAAAACAAATCGGTTTGTAATTTTGATCAAAATATTTTCTCGTTCAAGCTCAAGTTTAGATATCATTGAATTCCATGAGTTTGAATTCTCAATCTTTAAGGTCAATCTCAAGGATTGAGTAATATCAGTCTTAAAAGCTGATTTTTAATCTTTAAGGAGATTATCCTTTCTGGGGATCTGATTCATTAGTCTTATCCAGCTAATTTGCATGGTGCCCCCCATTGTACGAGATAAATCCTTCTCATGGTTAGGATAAATCTGACCACTTGGCGACCCTGTTTAATGCTGAGGTCCGTGGATTTCCTGCTGATTTTAGTGATGACTTTTCTAGATTTTTCGTCAACCTACAGCTGATCTGGACGACAACTTCATGACCTAAATCAAGAAGCGCGTGTCTTTTTCGGAAGACTTTACTTCCTTTTAATGATGGAATTGATTCATCGTGTTGATCCATCTTTTCTTTTCTTTCATCGGGTAAAACAGTTTAGTTTAGTCCAAAGCAAAAGTATTTTCAGTTATTTGTTACAAAAATATGTGACATATGTTTAAGATAACTTGGTAAATTTTTCCACACTTGGCTTTTATTTTCCTTTTTATCGTCCTCTATTCCATTTTAAATGAATTTTAACATTTTGGTTTGTTTCTCAATTTATGTCCTTTCCGAGGTTACAATAATTTCGGTGTTAAAACCTAGTTTTATCGTTCATAAATATGTATAAACATGATTTTGAGTTCATTTAATTGAAAATTTTGAAAATTTTTACTAGAATTGGGTAGTCAGTATATAAGACTAGGGCTGTTCTTTATTATCAGAGAACACTAGATTCTAATACAACTACTGCTTTACTAGTATTTTTAATGGTAACCCAGTGTTTAAGATAAAAATTTTAAAATCCGAAAGAATTTAACCCCTTCCCACACTTAAGATCTTGCAATGCCCTCATTTGCAAGAAATCAGTAACAATTTAAATTATTGAGGGTGATTTGCGTAGAAAAATGATTAAATTTTACCAAAGTTTCCAAACATATTGGATTTTTTTTTTTTTAATGTTTTTGGCATACTTTAATTCAATAAGATTAAAAATAATGATAATAAAAGTTCTCGTCCCTCCCTCGGGTAAAGCAATTTCGGTTCAATGACCTAGTCTTCAACTTACGATGAATTTTAAAAATCATATTTTTAACTTAATGAGATAAAGTAAATTTTTGTTTTTAAATTCACACAATTTAAATATAAAATTCAAAATTAATATTAAAAATTCACACCAAACTTAAAAATTTGAAATGCATAAAATTAAAAATTCATATTTTAAAAATTAAAAATTCACACCAAACTTAATTTTAAAAATTCATATTATAAATTCACACCAAACTTATATTAATTTTTCAAATATTTACAATTTTAAATATATTGTTTTTACAAAGTTTACAATATTAATTTAAGATTTATATATTAATTTTAAAAATATGGTAAAAATAAAATTAAAAATCTTTTTGGCTTTTTATCCCACTTTAATCAATAAAATATTATCAAAAATATGCGCCCCTCTTTTTGGTAAAGTAATTTCGGTTCCAAAACCTAATTTAACTCATGACGAATTTTTGAAATATTTTGGGTTGATTGTTTAAAGATATTTATACCTTAAGAATAAACGTTAAATTTCGCAGTGATGTAATAAATTTTTTGAATGATATCAATAATTTCGGTCGCCAAACCTAATTTTATTCAATACCAATTTAATACTTTTTAGCGAACAAATTAGCGTTTATTATCAAAAGGTTAAAAATAAAAATAAAAATAAAAACTGTACAGACATACCTGTGGAATAGATTTCTTAGTTATATGATCTATCCCATTCATAAGATAGTCGGTTTAATTGGTTTTCCATGGCTACATAGGCGTAACCTCGAGCATTCAGTGTCTTTTCTTCTAAACATATGAACGGTCCGTCTCTGGATAAAGTAACAAATTCGGTATTTGAATAGGTTTGATTATTTGAACATTTACCTCCATGTGACCATTTTCCGCATTTGTGACATCTTTCTAGGTGTCGTGCTCTTCTTTTCGCTGCGGATTTTGATTTTCCTTTACTAAATTGTAATTTATTATCTTCGCATCTGGATTCTTTTCTAACTCCGTCCATTCTTTCTCTGATTACTGATACTATTTCACTTGGTAGTATGTCATTATTTCTTTTAGTGATCAAAGCGTGTAGCATTAGACCATGGTTTAGTTCACATGCAGTCTTCATTTTGTAAAAACCTAAAAAAATAAAAATTCAGAATAGGGGGAGAAGACTAGTTCTTTAGGGTCTGCTAGGGAAAGACCATTCGGGTTCCATTTTCGAGAACTACATGAAAACAGACAATCTAACTCTAACAGAAATACATATTATCCTTTAAAGACTTGATTCTCCCCACACTTAGTTAGCTGTGGTGTCGAAATTGTGATTAACTTCGTTGTCGACTTCCATCGGACCATGTATGTAATGTTTAACTCTGTGACCATTAACTTTAAATTCAGTCCCATTTGAATTTATTAATTCTATCGTTCCGTATGGGAAAATTCTTTTGACTATGAATGGTCCAGACCATCTTGATTTCAATTTTCCAGGAAATAGCTTGAATCGTGAATTGAAAAGAAGAACTCTGTCTCCTTCTTTAAATTCTTTTGAACTTCTGATTCTTTTATCATGCCATTTCTTCGTTCTTTCTTTATAGATTAACGAATTTTCGTATGCTTCATGTCTTAATTCTTCTAATTCGTTTAGTTGACTTAATCGTAGACGTCCAGCTTCATGTAAATCAAGATTACATGTTTTCAAAGCCCAAAATGCTTTGTGTTCAATTTCTACTGGAAGATGACATGCTTTTCCATAAACAAGTCTAAAAGGTGTGGTTCCAATTAGAGTTTTGTAGGCTGTTCTAAAAGCCCAGAGTGCATCCTCCAATTTAATGGACCATTCCTTCGGATTTGATCCTACGGTTTTCTCTAGAATACGTTTTAAAGCTCGGTTGGTATTTTCAACTTGTCCACTTGTTTGTGGATGATATGCGGTTGAGATTTTATGAGTTACTCCATAACGTTTGAGAACTTTCTCAAGTTGATTATTACAAAAATGAGTTCCCCGATCACTTATTAAAGCTTTCGGTGTTCCAAACCTTGCAAAAAGACGTTTTAAAAAGTTGACTACAACTCGTGCATCGTTAGTTGGGAGAGCTTGTGCTTCCGCCCATTTAGATACATAATCAATGGCTACGAGTATATATAGATTATTATGAGATTTTGGAAATGGACCCATAAAGTCAATACCCCAAATGTCAAATACTTCACATACTTGGATGACATTTTGTGGCATTTCATCACGTTGACTTATTTTTCCGGCCCTTTGACATGCATCACAGGATTTGCAAAGAAAGTGTGCGTCTTTGTAAATTGTAGGCCAATAGAATCCAGCATCATAAACTTTTCTTGCTGTTAGTTGAGGCTCATAATGCCCTCCTGTTGGTCCTGTGTGACAATGGTTTAATATTTTACTAGCTTCATCTCCAAATACACATCGGCGTATTATTCCATCGGGACAACTTTTAAACAGATGTGGATCTTCCCAGAAATAGTGTTTTATATCACTGAAGAATTTCTTTCGTCTTTGGTACGATAATCCTTTTTCAAGGAATCCACAAACTAAGTAGTTTGCATAGTCTGCAAACCATGGTATTTCATTTTAATCTATCTTCAATAGATATTCATCAGGAAAGTTGTCTTGTATGGCCGATTCATTTAGAACTTCTAACTCAGGATTTTCAAGACGAGAAAGATGATCAGCGGCGAGATTTTCAGCTCCTTTTTTATCTCGGATTTCAGTATCGAACTCTTGTAAGAGTAAGATCCAACGGATTAATCGTGGTTTAGCATCTTGTTTTGAAAATAGGTATCTAAGAGCAGAATGGTCGGTATAGACCACCGTTTTTGCTAGAACGAGATATGATCGAAATTTGTCAAAAGCAAAGACAATAGCAAGGAGTTCTTTTTCAGTAGTTGTATAGTTCGTTTGTGCTCCTTGTAACGTCTTACTAGCATAATATATAGGTTGAAATCGTTTTTCAATCCTTTGTCCTAAAACGGCTCCCATTGCAAAATCACTTGCATCGCACATTAGTTCAAATGGTAGATTCCAATTTGGTGTTATCATGATCGGCGCATTAGTGAGTTTCTCTTTAAGAATATTAAAAGATTTGATACACTCATCTGAAAAGATGAATGGCGCATCCTTTTCTAGGAGTTTATTCATAGGAGTGGCAATTTTAGAAAAATCTTTTATGAAACGTCGGTAAAAACTGGCATGCCCTAAAAAACTCCTAACTCCTCTAACATTGGTGGGATGTGGAAGTTTAGCAATTACATCTACTTTAGCTCTATCCACTTCAATTCCTTCTTTTGAAATTTTATGTCCAAGAACGATGCCTTCTTTAACCATGAAATGGCATTTCTCCCAATTAAGTACTAGATTTGATTTTTCGCATCTAATTAGCATTCGTTCCAGATTAACTAGACATGATTTAAATGTATCACCGAAGACTGAAAAGTCATCCATGAATACTTCCATGCATTCTTCTATCATGTCGTGAAAAATCGCCATCATACACCTTTGAAAGGTTGCAGGGGCATTGCAAAGTCCAAATGGCATGCGTTTGTAAGCAAAAGTACCATAAGGGCACGTGAATGTGGTTTTCTCTTGGTCCTCGGGTGCTATTGGAATTTGAAAATATCCGGAAAATCCATCTAGAAAACAATAGTAACTATTTCCGGCTAATCTTTCCAACATTTGATCTATGAAAGGTAAGGGAAAGTGATCTTTTCTGGTGGCGTCATTTAATTTTCTATAATCAATACACACACGCCATCCTGTTACAGTCCTAGTAGGAATAAGCTCATTTTTCTCATTTGTAATGACAGTCATGCCACCCTTCTTCAGCACGCATTGAACTGGGCTTACCCATGGACTATCAGAAATTGGATATATCAAACCTGCATCTAGCAGTTTAATAATCTCTTTCTTAACTACATCTTGCATATTAGGATTTAGTCTTCGTTGGCGTTGCACATACGTTTTATGACCTTCTTCCATAAAGATTTTATGTGTGCAATACGAAGGACTTATTCCTTTAATATCATGAATCTTCCATGCAATGGCTGGTTTATGAGCTTTCAACACAAAAATGAGTTGTCATTTTCAGTAAGAGAAGACGATATTATTACAGGTAATTCAGATTCACCATGTAAATAAGCGTATTCCAAATGGTTTGGAAGTGGCTTTAACTCTAATTTCGGAGGTTCTTCTATCGATGATTTGTATCGATATCTGTCTTCTTCTTTTAGCATTTGAATTTCTTCTGTTGTTGGTTCATATCCATTAGCTATAAGTGTAGCTAACATTTCAGCTTCATCAATTGGTTCATTACCTTCTCCTAAAGAACATTCTCCTGTTCCTTGTAATTCTGGAAATTCTTCTAATAATTCTGCATGTGCATCTATAGTTTGAATATAATAACATGTATCATCTGCAGATTGTGGTTGTTGCATTGCTCTATCAACTGAAAAGGTAACACTCTCATCCTCTATACTTAGGGTCAGTTTCTTACCGAACACGTCTATCATTGCTTTAGCCGTGTTTAAGAATGGTCTTCCTAATATGAGAGGAACTTGAGAATCTTCTTCCATGTCCAAAACAACAAAATCTACTGGAAATACTAAAGTACCAACTTTAACTAGCATGTTCTCCATTATCCCTCTAGGATATTTTATTGATCTATCGGCTAGTTGTATGCTTATTCTGGTTGGTTTCAATTCTCCAAGGTCTAGTTTAGTGTATAGTGAATACGGCATTAGATTTATACTAGCACCTAAGTCTGCCAATGCTTCTATTGAACTAAGACTACCCAGAAAACATGGAATTGTGAAACTTCCTGGATCAGATAATTTTTCTGGTATCTTATTCAACAGCACTGCTGAACAATTAGCATTCATAGTAACAGCCGAGAGTTCTTCCATTTTCTTTCTATTCGTGATCAGATCTTTCAAGAATTTAGCATATCTAGGCATTCCTGAAATCACATCAATGAAAGGAAGATTTACATTTATCTGTTTAAACATATCCAAGAATTTGGATTGCTCGGCTTCAAGTTTCTCTTTCTTCATTTTACTCGGGTAAGGAAGTGGTGGTTGGTATGGTTTAACATAAGGTTTATCCTTAACTGTGTTATCTTCATTAACCTTTTCAACTACCGGTTCTTTTTCCTTATCTTGATCAGGTTGTGGTTCTTGTGGAGTAGGAATAGCTTCATCAGAAGTTACAGGTATTTTAGGTGGTTTAAGTGTTGTACCACTTCTTGTGGTAATGGCTTTAGCTGTTTCACTCCGGGGGTTAGCATTTGTATCACTAGGTAGACTTCCCGGTTTTCTTTCACCTATTAACCTTGCTAGGTTACTCACTTCTTGTTCCAGATTTTGAATAGAAGCTTGTTGATTTCTAAATGCTTGAGCATTTTGTTCATTGGTTTGTTTCTGAGATGTGAAAAACTGCGTTTGAGTTTCAACTAGCTTCGTCATCATATCTTCTAAATTCGGCTTTTTATCATCGGTTTGTTGTGGTGGTTTGTTTTGAAAATTAGGTCTTTGCTGATTATAAGTATTATTGGATACTTGTTGATTGCTAGGACCTTGTTGGTTGTTGTATGGAATATTTCTGTTATAATTCTGGTTTTGATTGTAAATCGGTCTTGGCGGTTGATAATTATTCTGATAATTATTTCCAGGCTTTTGGTTTATGTATGAAATATTCTCTCTTTGTTCCATTATTAATTCAATACTGAGACAATCTTTTGTCAAATGTGGTCCTCCACACTGCTCACAACTAATTCGTATTGAGTGAATATCTTTAGTCATCTTTTCCATTCGTCTCTCCACAGCATCTATCTTTGCGGAAATGGAATCTAAGTCATGGCTAGAATCGGCTCTAGCTGCTTTAGATGATCTAACGATGCCTTTTTCTTGGTGCCACTCATGTGAGTGGGAAGCAGTATTATCAATAATTTTGTAAGCATCAGTTTCGGTTTTCTTCATAATAGAACCACCAGCTGCTATATCTATGTCTTTTCTTGTAGTGATGTCGCATCCTTGGTAGAATATTTGTACTATTTTGACAGGTGTCTAAACCATGTTGCGGACATCCTCTTAACAACTTTCCATATCTAGTCCACGCCTCATATAGAGTTTCATTTGGTTTCTGTGTGAACGTAACAATTTCTGCTTGAAGTCTTTCGGCTTTAGATGCAGGAAAGAATTGTTTAAGAAATTTGTCAACTAAAACGTCCCATGTATCGATCGCCCCTTCAGGTAACGATTCCAACCAATCTTTGGCTTCTCCCTTTAAAGTCCAGGGAAATAACATGAGATATATCTGTTCATCCTCCACTTCTCGGATTTTAAATAGTGTGCAGATCCTATTAAAGGTACGTAGATGTTCATTTGGATCTTTCTTCGGCGCACCACTAAATTGGCATTGATTAGTCACCATGTGTAGAATTTGTCCTTTGATTTCATAATCTGGCGCATTAATGTCTGGATGAGTAATTGCGTGACCTTGGCCAGTGCGTTTAGCTCTCATTCGGTCTTCCATACTTAAAGGTTCCAGATTCTCCATAATTGAATTTGTTGAATCGGTATCACTAGATGATTCTGATTTAATGGTTCGTTCCTCAACAATCTCTGTTTGAATAATTGGTGGCTCCGGAGGAAAGTTTAATGGTTCAGGATCTACGAACCGTTCCTGAATATTTTCCGGATTCTCAATTGTGAGGTCGGGTTCAAAAAATGGATTATCGGAAATTTGAACTGAAGTACTTGGTCTACTGGATGACGATTCTAAAGAAAAATCAACGGCGGTTATATTTGCTAAATGTCTTGATCTAGTTACAGGTGGTGAACGTACAAAAGGTGGTGAACGTCTTGCTCGGTGCATTCACTGAATATCCTATTAGTTTTAAAAAGGAAAGAAAAATTATAATAAGTTATCCAATCAATAGACTTTTCTGATTTTGCCCACGTTTCGAATAGCCAAAAGATGCAGCAGAGGGGCAGGATTCATTTGGTCTCAATATAATTGAGGACTGTTTGGCTCCAATAACCCGGTCCACGTACAAATCCAACTATTACTACGAACCAGAAAATTTTGATGTCTATCAATTTAACCACTCAAAATAAATTTTCGTAATTTTAAGAAATTTAGATAAGAAGTAGAATAAAAATCTATGTCCTAAAACTAGAATAGCGAGAAATAAGAAAGAAAAAGAGTTCGTCGAAAAAGGTCGAAAAAGAAAAATGGTTGAAAAATAAAAGGTGACGAAAAAATAAAAGAAACTTATAAAACTTAAAAATACTTGACTAACCTAACCTTATTACTACAACTAACTTAAAATTATAATCGCAAATTGAAATTACTAATTGGAATGATAATTGATACATAGGTAAAAGTCGTCTAAAAATATTAAAGCTTACAGGAAAAACTAAATCCCAAATGGAAATAACTTAAAAAGAAACTAAAACTTAAAAAGGCGTCGCAAAATTCTAAAGCACCTAAATCTTAGTCTAAAGAAAAAGCACTTAAGGAATTTTACGGCAAAGCCTAAAAATCTAGGAGTAAAAATAACTATAGCAAAAACTAAGTTTAAAACTAAATATGAGCTAAAAATACAAATATTATGCTACAACGATTAAAAAGGGACAAAATATAAAAATATACAAAAAGTTGTAAAAAGTACAATTTTTATAAAAATATTATTTTTATATTATTTAATTAATAAAACTATTAATTCAATATTTTAATTAAACTAATTAAACAATATAATAATAAAAACTAAAATTAATACTTAATTAAAACCTAATTAGGGTTTTATATTAATAATTATAATATAATCCGTCATTAATGTGAAATTAGGGTTCTGTCAGCGTGTCAGAGCAGCTCCGCGACTTGCGGTATTCAAAGCTTCAAACCCCGCGAGTCGCGGGGTTCCAAAATTCAGCTGACAGGTTATTTAAATTCAACGCGTTTTTCTTTATTTATTTATTTATTTATTTTTTAATTTTTTCTGTTAAAAAAAAAATATGTGTATAAAAACTTATATTTTAAAAACTTAAATAAAATAGAACTACTTTATAATTTTAATAAATAAAATGCTTAAAACTAGATTTATATATATATATATATATATATATATATTTTTTTATGTTTTTAAATAAAAACAAAATACTTAAATAAAACTTATGTTTTTATAAAATAAAAATAAAGAAACTTTATAAAACTTAAATATTTAACAAAATCTTAAAAATACTTATATTTTTGTTTTTCTTTTTATATTTTCGAATATTTAAAACGTATTTTTACAAAAGCGACTTTTAATAGAAGTAAACTAAAAATCTCTTTTTTTTTTTTTTTATATATTAGCGTTGCGCTTCCGGCGTTTAGAAAGTTCCCCGTCAGCGGCGCCAAAAATACTTGATGCGGTAGCGGAGTGGTATAAAATACTATTAAATTTTTGCAGGAAATACTATTAAATACGATACAATTTTACACAAGATATTTATTTATTTATAGAATGGATATACTTAAACCTTGCTACAACACTTATAGGCAGTGTACCTAATCGTACAGTAGTGTAGTTTTTAGTAAGTCCGGTTCGTTCCACAGGGAAAATCTTTAAACAAAGCTTAACGCTATATTAGTTTACTTTTATAAAAATACAAATATATATATATATATATATATATATATATATATATATATATATATATATATATATATATATATATATATATATATATATATATATATATATATATATATATATATATATATATAAGTAATATTATTATTATAAAGGGGGGTTTTTACCGTTTAATGACCGGTTTGTCGATTTTAAAACTTTAGTCGCAGTTAAAACCAAATGTAAAATATTAAAAATGAATACAAGACTTAAATTAAAGCATAAAGTAAATAACGATAATGAAATTGCGAATAATAAAAGTGCGATAAAATAAACTTGCGATAATTAAAAAGTACGATAATTAAAAGTGCAATTAAATACAATAATAATAAAAATGCGATATTTAAAAGTGCAATTAAATATAAAATAAAGGAAATTAAATATGAAATAAAAGAATTATGCTTATTTAAACTTCCGTAATCATGATGTTTGACGTGTTGATTTTTGTTTTATGCCCATGGGTTAATTGTCCTTTGTCCTGGATTATTTAATATGCCCGTCTGGTTTTTGTCCATAACAGTCCATCAGTCATAAATATAAAATGCGAGTGTCCTCATCAAATTATCCTTATACCCGAAGTTAAATATTCCAACTAATTGGGGACTTAAACTGTAACAAGATTTTAATACTTTGTTTAATAATTACACCAGGATGTCGACTGAGTGTAACCCAAGGTTTTAATATTTTGTTATCAATTATACCAAGTGTCCTTGTACATAATTTCACCCCTGTTTTAATTATTCTAGTGGCTATTAATCCATTCCCGTGTCCGGTTAAATGAACGATTATTCGTTGGTATAAATACCCCGCCCATCGTGTCCGATCGAGTGTATATGGTAATTTATAGGGACGCCCAATTGTAAATCTTTATATTAACATTAACAAACTATCATTTAGTTAAATAAATATAAAGCCCATTAATAGCCCATAGTCTAATTTCCACAAGTGTCGTTCTTTTGTCCAAACCCCAATTATGGTACAAAGCCCAATTACCCAATTTTAGTAATTAGTCCAACATCATGATTACTTCGTTTTAAATAAGCATAATAATAACTTAGCTACGAGACATTAATGTAAAAAGGTTGAACATAACTTACAATGATTAAAAATAGCGTAGCGTTACACGGACAGAATTTCGACTTACACCCTTACAATATTCGCTAACATACCCTTATTATTAGAATTATAATTAAAATTAAAATTAAAATATAAATTATAAATATAAATATATCGTATGAATGAGGAGAAAAAAAGATGATGATTTGCGATCAGAATTCGGTTGCTTTTATAGGAAAATTCGACTTTTGGGGCTCCGCGACTCGCGGTGAAATACTCTTCAAACTCCGCGAGTCGCGGAGAATGAAATTACAGCTCAGTCCCTTTGGAGTCTTTCTTGCCGACGGTTTTTATTATTTATTATAATATATAAATAATTATAAGAATTATTTAAATATTATATTATATTTATGTGCATAGTTGACTTGTAATTTTTAGTCCGTTGCGTCGAGCGTTGAGAGTTGACTCTAGTCCCGGTTCCGGATTTTCGAACGTCCTTGCGTACAATTTAATATCTTGTACTTTGCGTTTTGAATCTTGTACTCTTGTAATTTCGAGACGTTTCTTATCAATAATTGGAACCTCTTTGATTGTCTTTTGTACTTTTGAGCTTTTTGGTCGTTTGCGTCTTCAATTCGTCGAATCTGTCTTTTGTCTTCACCTTTTATTATTTAAACAAATATCAATTGTAAATAGAACAATTGTAACTAAAAGCTTGTCTTTCTTGAGGAATAATGCTATGAAATATATGTTCGTTTTTAGCATTATCAAACGTATTCTATAGAAAACCGTAGGATCAAATCCGAAGGAATGGTCCATTAAATTGGAGGATGCACTCTGGGCTTTTAGAACAGCCTACAAAACTCCAATTGGAACCACACCTTTTAGACTTGTTTATGGAAAAGCATGTCATCTTCCAGTAGAAATTGAACACAAAGCATTTTGGGCTTTGAAGACATGTAATCTTGATTTACATGAAGCCGGACGTCTACGATTAAGTCAACTAAATGAATTAGAAGAATTAAGACATGAAGCATACGAAAATTCGTTAATCTATAAAGAAAGAATGAAGAAATAGCATGATAAAAGAATCAGAAGTTCAAAAGAATTTAAAGAAGGAGACAGAGTTCTTCTTTTCAATTCACGATTCAAGCTATTTCCTGGAAAATTGAAATCAAGATGGTCTGGACCATTCATAGTCAAAAGAGTTTTCCCATACGGAACGATAGAATTAATAAATTCAAATGGGATTGAATTTAAAATTAATGGTCACAGAGTTAAACATTACATACATGGTCCGATGGAAGTTGACAATGAAGTTAATCATAATTTCACCACCCAAGAAAACCTTCAAAATGAAAACATAAATATGTTATCAACAACATATGAAAAATCAAAATTGGAATATAAGGAGGATTCAAATTTGAGTGATGAAGAAGAATTCCTATACAAACCTCCCATTCCAAGAAACGAAGAAAAATGTGAACAAGAAATTCAAATAGAAATGAAAGAACCAAGGAAAGAACACCCGAAAAAGGTTTACAAACCAACTCGACTTACTAAAGCAGGAGACCCGGGTGAATTTATCATTTCTTGCTTACTTAATGATTGTGCTGTATATAATGGACTCGCAGATTTAGGAGCAAGTGCAAATATTATGCCTCTTTCCTTATACAAAAGATTAGGCATGGGTAAATTAAAACCAACCAAAATAGGTGTTCAATCATTTGACCAAACCATTAAACACCCGGTTGGAATAGCAAATAATTTACTTGTTAACGTGGGAAGTTTGACCTTTGTTGCAAACTTCATAGTGATTAATATGGAGGAAAACCTTGATATTCCTCTAATTCTAGGTCGCCCATTTTTAGCAACCACCGAGGCATTCATTGATGTAAGAGAAGGTAGAATGACACTTAGGGATAGTGATACATCGATCACCTTTGTGAACCGAAAGTTTAGATCTCCACAAACCAAAACTGTTAGACCAATAAAAACGTATAAGTGTGGGGAAGATGAAGAAACACTTAATGATGATCCAATCACAAAGAATGCCGTTGATGATACGAAATTAGATGAACCCATTTTTAACAGTTCAACGAAGAAACTTTATAAACGGATTCACGATGCTAAGATTAAAGGAAACTTTAAGTTATATAACCGATTAATATCCAATTTATCGTCAAAATAAAAGGCAATGTTAGTTGAATTTATGAAAGTTACGGAGGAAATCAACAAATGGATTGAAGTAAAAGTCAAAGATATACAAGTTGTTGAAGATTCAATTGAAAATAATGTTAATCACAATTTCAACTAAGTATAAGGGGTTTATGTATTTCTGTTAGAGTTAGATTGTCTGTTTTCGTGTAGTTCTCGAAAATGGAACCCGAACGGTCTTTCCCTAGCAGACCCTAAAGAACTAGTCTTCTCCCCCCATTCTGAATTTTTATTTTTTTTAGGAAATGAAGACTACCTGTGAACTAAACCATGGTCTAATGCTACACGCTTTGATCACTAAACGTAATAATGACACACTTCTAAGTGAAATAGTATCAGTAATCAAAGAAAGATTGGACAGAGTTAGAAAAGAATCCAGATGCGAAGATAATAAGTTACAATTTGGTAAAGGAAAATCAAAATCCGCAGTGAAAAGAAGAGCACGACACCTAGAAAGATGTCACAAATGCGGAAAATGGTCACATGGAGGTAAATGTTCAAATAATCAAACCTATTCAAACACCAAATTTGTTACTTTATGCAGAGACGGACCGTTCATATGTTTAGAAGAAAAAACACTGAATGCTCGAGGTTACGCCTATGTAGCCATGGAAAACCAATTAAACCGACTATCTTATGAATGGGATAGATCATATAACTAAGAATACTATCTCACAGGTAAGTCTGTACAGTTTTTATTTTTTTTTATTTTTATTTTTAACCTTTTGATAATAAACGCTAATTTGTTCGCTATAAAGTATTAAATTGGTATTGAATAAAATTAGGTTTGGCGACCGAAATTATTGATATCATTCAAAAATTTATTACATCACTGCGAAATTTAACGTTTATTCTTAAGGTATAAATATCTTTAATCAATCAACCCAAAATATTTCAAAAATTCGTCATGAGTTAAATTAGGTCTTGGAACCGAAATTACTTTACCGAAAAGAGGGGCGCATATTTTTGATAATATTTGATTGATTAAAGTGGGATAAAAAGCCAAAAAGATTTTTAATTTTATTTTTACCATGTTTTTAAAATTAATATATAAATCTTAAATTAATATTGTAAACTTTGTAAAAACAATATATTTAAAATTGTAAATATTTGAAAAATTAATATAAGTTTGGTGTGAATTTATAATATGAATTTTTAAATTAAGTTTGGTGTGAATTTTTAATTTTTAAAATATGAATTTTATTTTTATGCATTTTAAATTGTAAGTTTGGTGTGAATTTTATATTTAAATTGTGTGAATTTAAAAACAAAAATTTACTTTATCTCATTAAGTTAAAAATATGATTTTTAAAATTCGTCGTAAGTTGAAGACTAGGTCTTTGAACCGAAATTGCTTTACCCAAGGGAGAGACGAGAACTTTTATTATCATTATTTTTAATCTTATTGAATTAAAGTATGCCAAAAACATTTAAAAAACCCCAAAAATCTTAGCTTTTAAAACAATCGCTACAAAAAGACAAATTTTAAAATTTTGTTAAAGGACGGACTAGGACATCGATCCGAAACGACCTCGTCCTAAATAACAAGGGAAACAAAATTTTAAAATTAACTACTTAATTGTTTTAATTAGTATAAGATGTTAAAAAAAAAAAAAATACAAACTCCGCGACTCGCGGAGTTTGATGGGTCAAACACCGCGACTCGCGGAGGGACCGAAATACAGAAAAAAAATAAAAACGTAAAGAGCAGTTCATTTGCACACCACAACACAAATAAAACCCGAAAATACTGCGCAAAAACCCGAGAAAACACCCCCAAAATCACATTTTTTAACCGTTAATCATCAAATCTTTTACTAAAATCATGTTGAGAAGGATGCTATCAAGGAATTACTCAAGAAAAACGGTAAATTTCTACACCTAAATACCATTTAATCCGAAAATTAGTGTTCTTGAGCAATTTTATACCCAATTCGATTTTGATGCTTTTTAGTGTAATTATGCTTAAATTGCTTATGTATTATGCTTGTATAACCTAGATTGATGCTATTTAACATGATTAGAAGCCTTAAACTTCAAATTTTGAGTAATCTAGGGTTTGTGTTCTTGAGCAATTTGGGGCTTTTTGATATAAACAGGTTATGGCCAATTTTTGTCATGAATTGTTACTAAATTAAGTAGTGTAACATGTTTAGGTAGTTAAATGATCCAAACTTTGATCCTAAACATGATTTTGAGAATTAAAGTGGACTTTTTCAAGTCTAAAAATTCATGAACTTGATTTTTGAGAGATAATGCCATTTGAAACTTGTTTAATTGCTAGTGATGATTATTTTGACATGTTATTTGAGTTGAATGCTTATGAACTTGGCGAACATTTTCGTATATGCTTATTTGAAAAAGTGTAGATTTGATGAAAATATGAAAATGAGCTTAAGTTTGATATAAATTGATCATGTCATTGTAATTATTTTGATTGATAATTTTGCTGACACTAATGCATATTTGGATGCACAAAAATTGTGTTTGATGTGTTTTGCAGACTGAAAGGGGTGAATCTTCATCCCAAGCTCGCAATGCTCCTGCTGAGAATGCGGAACAACAGGAGGTTGATAACTACTACAAACAAGATATACCTCATCCAGTCATGACATTTTCTGATATGCACTTGGAAGATTTGCACCCGAACTTGAGATTTGACAGACTTTGGATAGATTATCCAAAATACCAAAGGGGTTTGCATACTCTTCATTCTAAAGTTGTTGAGGTACCTAGGGTCAAAGAATGGGGACCATTAGAAGCTGTAGAATTGGCCGGGCCAATTAGGGAATTACTTGCACAGAGGTATGTTAATTCTACTTTTAACGACTGGGTACGTTTATTCACCATGCGTAGACCTGTATATAAAGTATGGTGTGAAGAATTGTTGTGTAGTATAGAATTAAATGATCGGGTAGCTAGTTTAACCGATCGATCTTTTATTAGATTTTTGTTAGGAGGTTCGATGCGCCACATGTCTTTATTAGACATGGCTCAGGCTTTACGTATATATACGCCTGAGGAGTTAGCATCTGCCGATTGTAGAGGGTTGATACTAAATGGTAGAAAGATAGATGAAAATTTTGATACACATGGTGTATGGAGTCAAATGACAAGCCATCACTGATTCAAAGGGGGAAATTACTCTTATTTGGATATAGATAGAGCTGAATTAAGAGTAATTCATAGGTTTTTAGCTAATTCGATTACACAAAGAGGTAAGAACAAGGAAAAGGTAAATGAACAGGATTTGTTTTACCATATGTGTATTCGAGACCCACAAAGCACTGTAAGTATACCTTATTGTGTGGGTTATTATTTATCAGCTATGGTTAGGGGGATGAGACCGCATAGCATAATAGGAGGTGGTATATTTATTACTTTGATTGCTGAATATCTCGGTGTGGATATAAGTAGGGGGGATTATTAGTCGAAGAACCAGAACCCCGCGATACAATAGGTTTAAATGTATACCATGGTGCGAAAGTTTTGAAGAGGCAAAATAACGCCTCAGTACAATACCATGGTAGACATCCACAGGTTGAGAGAAACCAACAGCAAGGTAATGTAGGAGGGGGAAATGAAATGCAAGAAATGCAAAGGTTTATAGCTTCACAGGAGTACGAAAATGCTAGACATAGAGCATTTGAAGATTGGCAAGTTCATCAAAACCAAATCATAGCTTATTGCCAACATATAGGTAGAAACTATATTCCTACTCCATCGCCCATATTCCCTCCCTGGTCTATAGAGATTCAACCACCGTATCCTACGTATAACCCAGCCGAAGCATTTTATAGCACCTATGGTTATGCATGGAACCCCTACTGGTATCAGTATCATCCCTAGTCTACTTAGTTTTTTATTTATTTTGTAATTTGTAATGTTGATACGTTTAATACTTATTTAATATTGTAATAGTTTTTATAATTTTCTAACTTTTATTCTTAGATTTTAATAATTTTTGAATGTGGGGTAATATACCAAACTTCAAAAATATGTATATATGTTTGCAGTTTATCTTATGTACACAACAGGGTAAAACAACGCATTTTCAAAGACTGGCATTAAGTTCAGCAAAAGCCACTAATTTTGACGACAAGATGCAAAATATATGTGAAATAACAACAAGACGGAATGAATAAATGATATGCACCATTTATCATTCAGCCAGCAAACACAAATATGTTTGGAAACTTTGGTAAAATTTAATCATTTTCACACAAATCACCCTCAATAATTTAAATTGTTACTGATTTCTTGCAAATGAGGGCATTGCAAGATCTTAAGTGTGGGAAGGGGTTAAATTCTTTCGGATTTTTAAAATTTTTATCTTAAACACTTGGTTACCATTAAAAATACTAGTAACGTAGTAGTTGTATTAGAATCTAGTGCTCTCTGATAATAAAGAACAGCCCTAGTCTTATATACTGACTACCCAATTCTAGTAAAAATTTTCAAAATTTTCAATTAAATGAACTCAAAATCATGTTTATACATATTTATGAACGATAAAACTAGGTGTTAACACCGAAATTATTGTTACCTCAGAAAGAACATAAATTGAGAAACAAACCAAAATGTTAAAATTCATTTAAAATGGAATAGAGGACAATAAAAAGGAAAATAAAAGCCAAGTGTGGGAAAAATTACCAAGTTATCTTAAACATATGTCACATATTTCTGTAACAAATAACTGAAAATACTTTTGCTTTGGACTAAACTAAACTATTTTACCCGATGAAAGAAAAGAAGAGATGGATCTACACGATGAATCAATTCCATCGTTAAAAGGAAGTAAAGTCTTTCGAAAAAGACACGCGCTTCTTGATTTAGGTCAAGAAGTTGTCGTCCAGACCAGCTGTAGGTTGACGAAAAATCTAGAAAAGTCATCACTAAAATCAGCAGGAAATTCACGGACCTCAGCATCAAACAGGGTCGCCAAGTGGTCAGACTTATCCTAACCATGAGAGGATATGTCTTGTAAAATGGGGAGGGCACCGTGCAAATTAGCTGGATAAGACTAATGAATCAGATCCCCAGAAAGGATAATCTCCTTAAAGATTAAAAATCAGCTTTTAAGCCTGATATTACTCAATCCTAGAGATTGACCTTAAAGATTGAGAATTCAAACTCATGGAATTCAATGATATCTAAAATCGAGCTTGAACGAGAAAATATTTTGATCAAATTATAAACCGATTTGTTTTCTAAAAACCCATTTTCAATGCGTTCATTACCATTGAACGTAAAATCCTAGGAATTCACCTGGAATTCATTAGGTCACCTGAACCAAATCGGGTATCAACCGTAAGAACGGTGGTTGCATAGCATGGTCAAGGACAGGACCTTGTGCCAGACCGAAAAATCATAAGGGTGAGCTTTACTATTGCTCCTACCAAGGATAGTAATTGCGTCCGACACGTTATAGACCATAATTAAAAGCATGTCAGGGGACATTGCCTTAACAGTTGCTTGTTCAACGCTTTCCTTTACAACCGGACGGTAGTTTACCGAAAGGTAATATACGGGACAAGTAAACTGGACGTGTTGCTTTCCAAATACAAGGTTAGCAAGTGGGTGACACAAAACCATAAGTTTTGAGCTAAAATTTTCAAATCTGAAACCCACCAAACCCACAAAAATATTTTACAAACAACGGTGAAGGGTTATTCCAGAAAACTTATCTAGGGTAAAAACTAGATTTAATTTTCAAAAGATCAAATGTTTTCATAAAGATCCAATTTCCTTAATGGATCTAAATTTTTATAGTCATGTGGGACTGTAAACCATATCGTTACTACCATTGTTTATACCGCCATATAGAAATCACTAATGTACAAAGTGTGAAGAATAAAGAAGTGATTCTAGTATTTCAAGACGATATTGCTTGAGGATAAGCAACGCTCAAGTGTGGGAATATTTGATAATGCTAAAAACGAACATATATTTCATAGCATTATTCCTCAAGAAAGACAAGCTTTTAGTTGCAATTGTTCTATTTACAAGTGATATTCGTTTAAATAATAAAAGGTGAAGACAAAAGACAGATTCGACGAATTGAAGACGCAAACGACCAAAAAGCTCAAAAGTACAAAATACAATCAAAGAGGTTCCAATTATTGATAAGAAACGTCTCGAAATTACAAGAGTACAAGATTCAAAACGCAAAGTACAAGATATTAAATTGTACGCAAGGACGTTCGAAAATCCGGAATCGGGACCAGAGTCAACTCTCAACGCTCGACGCAACGGACTAAAAATTACAAGTTAACTATGTATATAAATATAATATAATATATAATTAATTATATTAATTATATATATATTATATTTATAAAATAAATCGTCGGCAAACAAAGAGCCAAATGTGGGTGGGCTGTGAAAACGATCTCCGCGACTCGCGGAGTTTGAAGAAGAAAAGGGCCGCGAGTCGCGGAGCCCCAAAAACTGAAACTCCCTATAAAGCCCAACGAATTCTGATCAATTTTTCATATAATCTATCTCTCTCTCAATATATACGTAAATATATATATATATATATAATTTATATATTAATTTTAATTTTAATTTTAAATCCTAATAATAAGGGTATGTTAGCAAATGTTGTAAGGGTGTAAGTCAAAATTATGTCCGTGTAACGCTACGCTATTTTTAATCATTGTAAATTATGTTCAACCTTTTTAATTTAATGTCTCGTAGCTAAGTTATTATTATGCTTATTTAATCTGAAGTAATCATGATGTTGGGCTAATTACTAAAATTGGGTAATTGGGCTTTGTACCATAATTGGGGTTTGGATAAAAGAACGACACTTGTGGAAATTAGACTATGGGTTATTAATGGGTTTTATATTAACTAAACAATACCTTGTTAATTTAATATACAAACTTATAATTTGACGTATTTATATATAACCACATACGCTTGACTGGGTACGGTGGGCGGGATATCTATAAATACCAATAATTATTCATTTTACCGGATACGGAACTGGATTAATAGTTAATAGACTTGTTGAAACAGGGGTGAATTACATTCAAGGGTAATTGGTGTAATTGTTAACAAAGTAGTAAAACCTTGGTTTACACGCAGTCGATAACCTGGTGTATTCATTAAACAAAGTATTAAAACCTTGTTACAATTCGAATCCCCAATTAGTTGGAATATTTGACTTCGGGAATAAGAATAATTTGACGAAGGCTTTCGCTCTTTATATTTATGACTGATGGACTATTATGGACAAATCCGTATGGACATATTAAATAATCCAGGACAAAGGACAATTAACCCATGGGCATAAAACTAAAATCAACACATCAAACATCATGATTACGGAAGTTTAAATAAGCATAATTATTTTATTTCATATTTAATTTCCTTTATTTTATATTTAATTGCACTTCTAATTATCGCATTTTTATTGTTATTGTATTTAATTGCACTTTTAATTATCGTACTTTTTAATTATCGCAAGTTTATTTTATCGCACTTTTATTATTTGCAATTTCATTATCGTTATTTACTTTACGCTTTAAATTAAGTCTTGTATTTATTTATTATTTTACATTTGGTTTTAACTGCGACTAAAGTTTTAAAATCGACAAACCGGTCATTAAACGGTAAAAACCCCCCTTTATAACAATAATATTACTTATATATATATTTGTATTTTTATAAAAGTAAACTAATATAGCGTTAAGCTTTGTTTAAAGATTTTCCATGTGGAACGAACCGGACTTACTAAAAACTACACTACTGTACGATTAGGTACACTGCCTATAAGTGTTGTAGCAAGGTTTAAGTATATCCATTCTCTAAATAAATAAATATCTTGTGTAAAATTGTATCGTATTTAATAGTATTTCCTGCTAAAAATTAATAGTATTTTATACCCCTTAGCTTTAACTATCAATGTTTGATTGTATACTTTCATTTTCGATGTACTCGAAACTTTTTAGAAAACATCATTCGTGTCTTGCGAATTTCACAAGAATTCCACGAGCACCAACTTCATATACCGAAGTATATCAACAATAATGAATGATGAAGTATTGATTCATAACTTCATTAGTGAAATATTCCGTGACAAAAATGAAATCTCTAAGGTTTTGGAGATTATTTATTCTCATTTCAACCATAAATCAAACAAGTTTAATCTTATATTAACTCATTAAACCCATGATTACATTTAAAATATATATATATGAACGTATATCTTCATAAAGATTGTAATTCTTTTGTACAAACTGTTAATTGTAAAAATATTTTAACGGGTAGGTAAAACCCGAGAAATATTTATATCTCACTTTAATATGTTACATTGTACATTCTCCAATTCTGATTCAATAATCAGTAACTATATTACTTACATCCACATATGTATCCGTTCACCTTTTGCATACAAATTCAATTACATATTCTGACATATCAGAATCCAAGAAAAGCTTTAGCAGATGTTATCTTCCTAAAGATCACTACATTCATGAATTATATTCATTCATATTCTATGATGAATTATCACATCAACCCACCGAAATTATCATTCATTACTTTTGAAATCAACAACGCCTATTCATCAACCATTAGATCCGTTGACTATCACAATCAGCATTTAATCATCTAAAAATGAAATTTCTTGAAACCATCTCGGATTGATAACCGATGATTCAAATATGGCTGCATTAAATACAGAGGAAACAGCAAAATTGTAGAAGGTCTTAATGCCAAAAGTTTGATAATAAAGAATGGCACGTTGGAAAAGCTCAAAAGAAAATTTGGAACTGAAAAACGGATTGAGCTAACCATGGAGAAGAACAAGGACAAATACAAGGACCAAACCTTATATTCAAAGAATCCAGGTAATTCTGGATCCGATGAAATCTTTAGAGAATATCTTGCTCCGAAGTCATGTTAAAAGCTTGCGGAAAATTTTTCTTCATCAACTTTCGAACTTAGAAATTCCAAAATATCATCATAAATATCCTCTATATTTCCCAAGATATCTTTATAACGATTCTTGTCCGTAATTAAGTATCTCTTTATGATATCTTTATAAAGGAAAACTGTTTTAGTTTCTATATTCTGTAAAATCCAAGCTTAAATTATACATGTTTTAAAGAAGTGTTTGGAATTGAAGCATGAGTTAGTATAATGTAATGACGTCAGGCCAACGTGATTATATTATAGTAAGTCATGCTAAATTTTAATGGAAGATGATGATTCATAGACGTTATAATCATCATTTGCCATGTTACACGACTCTTACATTCTATTTAACCTCTAAACATATCAAGAAAATATTTTTCTTGATGATTCGGTCTTTTCCAGATATTCTGGTAATTTGACGAATCAAATCGTGCTATTACCTTTCCTTTCTACTTTGTATATTATGATAATTCGAAACTTCATACCTACAAATTATGGACCATTAATCGCTTTACTTAGAGTCGAGAAGAAAATAAAAAGGCAAAGAGCTCCGACATATAAGGGAAAATATAAAACCCAATAACGATACCGAAATTACAAACCGTGCATATCAATACGTATTGCAACGTAAAGACACGGGAGAATTAAAAACATTATAACCCCAAGGGCATAGTAGAAGTAAACAGATTCCTCTGGTGGTAAATGAAAAAGAAGGATGACTGCATATATGGTCAATATAATAACAAGTATCAATACGGGATTGAGCATATTAACAAATCTTTTGGAAGTATGAATTTAGGAAGAAAGTATAGAAGTGATGAAGATAATGAAATGGAAGAAGCTAATTTATAGCAAAATTCCAGACACAGCAAAAGAGGCAATTCACCGCATTTAACCAAAGAAATCTCAAAATTCCTTAATTACCGGAGAATCAAATCTTATGGATTACGAAGATTTCCTTTAATCCCTTGAATTTCGGAAATCAATCGTGACTATGTCAAAAGTTAAGGCGAACATTTAATTTTCTCATTCACTCTTTTACAATAGCTTCATTTATACGCTTCCTATAATCAAATCATTTTATCCATATTATTCAGTAGTGATAAAACTTAATTTTTTTCAACTTATATTCATCATTACAATATTCTTGTTGTAAACAATGATGATCTCTATCAAACTTCATGACTTCCGATTTTACTAAAATACCTAGAGTTGTTATATACGAATAAATTTAACGTTGACCGAATAAACGTACGCTTAAAATAAATAATATAATTATAAATATTATAAATAAGGTTATGTTATATAAAATAACATAATTTCATCAATGAATATATATAATATTTATATTACTTTTGTTATTTAGTTAATAGAATATATAATTAACTAAATAATAAATAATATTATAACATTTATAAAACTAATAAAAACTATAAAGTAATAATCGTAAATTTTAATTTTAATTATAAAAACCGAATATAATAATAATTTTTATATACAATTCGTATTTAATAATTAAACAAAAATAGAAATAAAATGTTAAATGTTCTTAGAAATGTATTAAACGATTTTTAGAATTTAAAAAAAAAATCAAAACTAGATCTACTTTTAATAAATAAATACAAAGATACAAACTACTTTTTCTTATTTTAACTTTTAAGGTCTACTTTTAATAAAGATACAAACTACTTTTTCTTATTTTAACTTTTAAGATTTACTTTTAATAAAAATACAAACTACTTGTTCTTATTTTAACTTTTAAGATCTACTTTTAATAAATAAATATAAAGATACAAACTACTTTTTCTTATTTTAACTTTTAGATCTACTTTTAATAAATAAATAAAAAGATAAAAATTACTTTTCCTTATTTTAATTAGTAACATGCCAAAAATGACTAGACATGTATATATTTTTTTTAAAACCCATTTGCAAATTAACTAGGAATTCTTTTTATTTTTTTATTATTTCTTTATCTATTTTTCCAACTATAAATACTACACTCAATCTTCACAAATTTTGCCACAAAAAAAAATTAGAGAACCTTCAAAATCCTCTGGAGAAATATATTAAGTTCTCTACGTTTATTTTTATTTTATTTTATACATTTTTATTTATTTTATTGTACTAGCCGATATTAATTATAGAAAATATGAAACAATTATAACAAAATCAAGTAAACACTTGATAATTAGTATTAACTATTATGTTAGATATAAAAATTATTTTCATGAATTATATGTACGGATTTAATATTTTTTATTTAAAAATAAATTTAAGAATATATATATATCATATACGGATTATATATATATATATATATATATATATATATATATATATATATATAACAAAATAAATCAATAGAAAATATTGTAGATACTTAAAATGTGTAAAGATAATTTTTGCAGGTCATATATAACATAAAAGTAATTTTAGAATTAAAATTGTAATTTATTTACTATTTTATATATTTGTTCTCTAAATTTTTATCGGTAACTATTATATATATGTATATAAAAATAGAATTAATTTTTGTAAACTATTTGGAACTGTAAGAATGAATAGAAAATAGTTAGGAACTCTTAAGAAAGTTATAAAAATGATTTTTTAGAATTTTTGGATTATTATTTATAATTAATTTTGATTATATATTAAAAGATATACAAAATTGTAATAAATATGTTTATCAACAATAAAAATACATAAATAATTTTTTCAGTTTATTAAACATATAGAAGCTTGAGAAAATTATAAACTAATTTACTTAAGTCGATTTGGTATTTATTACATAATTAATTTTGATTTAATGTAAACTAAGATCAATATTAGAAATAAATACTAAAACATGATAAAAATATTTTATAAAATTTTTGTATGTTTAATAAGATTAGTAGATACTGAGGAAAATATAAAATATAATTTTAAACTCGTTTACCTATTTTTTTGTATTTTAAGTATTAAACGATTATTGAAAATAATAATTATTACATAAACAAATAGTAATATTGTATAGATTATTTTATAAAATTTTGTACAAATTATCTACTGATTTGAAGTCAATAAAATATTAATTAGAATTATTAGATGATTTATTGATATATAAATTTGAATTTAGATAATTTATATATATAAATTTCGATATATATAATAAATATAAGATTTATATTAATCAAATAATAGTATATAAATTTAAGATCTGTAATAAATATGTAAAACATAATTATTATATATTTAACCTATCTACATAATTAAACTTATAATACTTTGTTATAAGATTAATTTTAAAATAAATTAATAATGATAATACATTAATAATATTAAATATATTCAAACTTAATATAATATATATTTACTGTATAAGTAAATTATATCAATGTGTCGTATTTCTATACGCACATAACGTGAAGGTTATACTCTAAAAATAACGTGCACTATATACAAACTTCATCGCTACTTACAGTCGTAAGTGAATGATGTCTAGGTTGCCATTTATGGGTAAGCTTGTGGATCTCGAATGCCATGACTTAGATTCTAGTCAAGAGTCCTGGGCCCCCGGTTACATCTGGTCACTTCTAACTTATTTGATAGGAACTAAGTTTGAGTAAAGTAGTACAACGTCTTACTAATGAATATAACCTGAACTTATAAACTTTCCATAAGTTGAAACCTTCCTAATTTGGACTGTCACTATTAATATAATTCATTATATTAATAAACATACACTTGGTCTATTAGACATTTACTGATCGAACGTTATACCTCTAGGTTGATATCCCGGTCACTTACTTGCTTTACTTTCCTTTCTTGCGTGGAATACTTCAACTGCTATTTAAGATGATTTTCATAGCCCCACTTTTACTATTTATTAAACTGTTTATAACTTTTGGGGTGAGACACATGCTTTCTTTATAACTGTTTTATGTTTAGACACAAGTTCTTAAATGTTATTATGCTGTCATGCTTTGATTCATGCAAATCCTCACCGTAATATCGTCAATTGCTGCGTATAAAAGGCAAACTTAATTATTGTGAATAGGCCTATTGAGAGTAACATCTCTAACCATTTGACCGTTGGTCTTTGGTTACATAATAATGATTTAACGACACTGAATAACAAGGTGTCACGAGGTAACTTTTGTTTAGTCGCGATATTACAAACTTCAGAAACACTTTTAGATTGATATGGTTGGTATCAATCAACTTTAAACTAAATATTGTGGTCTAATGCATATTATATAAACCTATGAATTTCACTCAACCTTTTTGGTTGACACTTTCAGCATGTTTTGTCTCAGGTGACGAATAAGATGATTGCCATGAGTGCTACTTGATGAATTGAATGCTGCTACATGGAGTCTTCATTTCATTACATTTACTTTGCATTAAGACTATTATTATTATTTCAGTTTGAATTTGATGTAAAACTTTTAATGCTTCCGTTGTTTTATTCATAAATGTTTTATTCAAAACGTCTCATTTAAAGTCGTTCTCGTTTATACAACTGTGTTATGATATGAATGGTCATAAATACCTCTGACCCTATTTGGGGGTGTGACAGAGTGGTATTAGAGCAGAGTTGTTGTAGAGAACTAGGATTGCATTTTATGTGTGCCTTATACAATTAGGTACCTTAGCAATGTAGGACTACAACTTTCCTTTACCATAGTGCCTTTAATTGTTGCCTTTAATTGTTAAATGCTACACTATACTTTAAAAACTTTACTTATCTTAGAATGCCAAGCCAATCTAAGAATTTTTCTAAGTACTATCCAATTACGCCATCGCATTTAAATGCGACACCATGATTTCTGAAATTCTTGACATTCCTATGTCATCTATCATGGTTTTGTGTATTACATATGTATTACATGAAATATTATCCATGATTTTTGAAACTCCTATATTTGTTACTACTCACACTCAAACGTATGTAACTCCCTGTTATATCACGTACCTATATGTCTTATGCCTTTATGCATCGGTTTGCGAACCGGAAAATGTCATTGGGTTATCACAGTATACGAATTGAAAGTCTTTAATCAAAAGATTATTAGATTACATACTTATCACTTTATGATCTCGACACATCATATCTTATTATATCTTATCGTATCTATCCCAATAGACTTTGTCTAACACTTTTCCTAAATTCCGTCCGTAAATTACGGAAATCTTTTTGCTATATACACGTATTCAAGGAGACAGATATATCATCCAGTATTCAACACTAATCTCATATCGAAACCCTTATCCGATCACATAATATGGATTTCTCATCTGATTCCTCAAGCTCTAATGGCAGCGTAACCGGAATGAACCAACCAATCAACCATCATCTATTTTGGATGAATTGGGGATGGGTTTGTAGTAAACTTAATTAATGGAGACAAGAAGAAGGTGATCCCTTCCACCAACCGAATTCACCTCTTGATGAAGAACCTGAAGCACTTACCGTCGAACCCGTTCGAAACACTATTTTCACCCTCATTTCCAGGATATCCAGTCACGAATATATAATATCTAAAATTCTAGATCTTATTCATCCCCTTGTCCGAACTGCCAATCATCCCGGAATAGTAGAAGAAGTCAATGAGCTTCGTGCTCGAGTGGTGGCTCTGGAGAATATGGTGCGAATTCTACAAGCATCAGCAGCACCAGCGGCATAACCAGCACCACCAGTACCATCAGCATCACCACCAACAACATCAGCTTCACCAACAACAACATCCGCATCTCACGCCTCAACATCACACTCAGTATCTCGGATATCAACATCATACGCTCCATAGATACCAAAGAATATTAGTAATAATGAGTTAAGATGTATTGACTCATTCTTCCTGAAGAATTATATATGTATACTTTATATATATATATATATATATATAGTTTGAAACAATAATAAACCTTTTCATACTAAGCTATTACGTGTGAATCTTAACTAGTATGTACTACTTGGTTAATTCATATCACTAATATGCTATGATGTACCTCCTTCGTTAATGACTTAACAATCATTAATCACTGCTTCAGCACAATAAACTCCATTTCATAATAAACTAAGTGTATTTTTCAAATACATGTTTGATTGTATACTTTCATTTTCGATGTACTCGAAACTTTTTAGAAAACATCATTCGTGTCTTGCGAATTTCACAAGAATTCCACGAGCACTAACTTCATATACCGAAGTATATCAACAATAATGAACGATGAAGTATTGATTCATAACTTCATTAGTGAAATATTCCGCGACAAAAATGAAATCTCTAAGGTTTTGGAGATTATTTATTCTCGTTTCAACCGTAAATCAAACGAGTTTAATCTTATATTAACTTATTAACCCATGATTACATCTAAAAAATATATATATGAACGTATATCTTCATAAAGATTGTAATTCTTTTGTACAAACTGTTAATTGTAAAAATATTTTAACGGGTAGGTAAAACCCGAGAAATATTTATATCACACTTTAATATGTTACATTGTACATTCTCCAATTCTGATTCAATAATCAGTAACTATATTACTTACATCCACATATGTATCCGTTCACCTTTTGCATACAAATTCAATTACATATTCTGACATATCAGAATCCAAGAAAAGCTTTAGCAGATGTTATCTTCCTAAAGATCACTACATTCATGAATTATATTCATTCATATTCTATGATGAATTATCACATCAACCCACCGAAATTATCATTCATTACTTTTGAAATCAACAACGCCTATTCATCAACCATTAGATCCGTTGACGATCATAATCAGCATTTAATCATCTAAAAACGAAATTTCTTGAAACCATCTCGGATTGATAACCGATGATTCAAATATGGCTGCATTAAATACAGAGGAAACAACAAAATTGTAGAAGGTCTTAATGGCCAAAAGTTTGTTAATAAAGAATGGTACGTTGGAAAAGCTCAAAAGAAAATTTGGAACTGAAAAACGGATTGAGCTAACCATGGAGGAGACCAAGGACAAATACAAGGACCAAACCTTATATTCAAAGAATCCAGGTAATTCTGGATCCGATGAAATCTTTAGAGAATATCTTGCTCCGAAGTCATGTTAAAAGCTTGCGGAAAATTTTTCTTCATCAATTTTCGAACTTAGAAATTCCAAAATATCATCATAAATATCCTGTATATTTCCCAAGATATCTTCATAACGATTCTTGTCCGCAATTAAGTATCTCTTTGCGATATCTTTATAAAGGAAATCTGTTTTAGTTTCTATATTCTGTAAAATCCAAGTTTAAATTATACATGTTTTGAAGAAGTGTTGGGAATTGAAGCATGAGTTAGTATAATGTAATGACGTCAGGCCAACGTGATTATATTACAGTAAGTCATGCTAAATTTTAATGGAAGATGATGATTCATAGACGTTATAATCATCATTTGCCATGTTACACGACTCTTACATTCTATTTAACCTCTAAACATATCAAGAAAATATTTTTCTTGATGATTCGGTCTTTTCCGGATATTCTGGTAATTTGACAAATCAAATCGTACTATTACCTTTCCTTTCTACTTTGTATATTATGATAATTCGAAACTTCATACCTACAAATTATGGACCATTACTCGCTTTACTTAGAGTTGAGAAGAAAATAAAAAGGCAAAGAGCTCCGACATATAAGGGAAAATATAAAACCCAATAACGATACCGAAATTACAAACCGTGCATATCAATACGTATTGCAACGTAAAGACACGGGAGAATTAAAAACATTATAACCCCAAGGGCATAGTAGAAGTAAACAGATTCCTCAGGTGGTAAATGGTAAAGAAGGATGACTGCATATATGATCAATATAATAACAAGTATCAATACGGGATTGAGCATATTAACAAATCTTTTGGAAGTATGAATTTAGGAAGAAAGTATAGAAGTGGTGAAGATAATGAAACCGAAGAAGCTAATTTATAGCAAAATTCCAGACACAGCAAAAGAGGCAATTCACCGCATTTAACCAAAGAAATCTCAAAATTCCTTAATTACCGGAGAATCAAATCTTATGGATTACGAAGATTTCCTTTAATCCCTTGAATTTCGGAAATCAATCGTGACTATGTCAAAAGTTAAGGCGAACATTTAATTTTCCCATTCACTCTTTTACAATAGCTTCGTTTATATGCTTCATATAATCAAATCGTTTTATCCATATTATTCAGTAGTGATAAAACTTTATTGTTTTCAACTTATATTCATCATTACAATATTCTTGTTGTAAACAATGATGATCTCTATCAAACTTCATGACTATAATTTTTTTGAACTACTCTCTGTTTTGTCTACCCTAGTATTGTGGCATAAACACTCAAAGTTTTAAATAAGCTCAATACTATTCATAACACATTTCATGTGTTCAGTTTACTAAAATAATCGTATAGCACCATCATCCCTTTTGAAGATAACCTAGTCAAATGACACTCTTGTTAATCCTTTAGATAACCTCCGCATTAATGATAAAATGCACTTTATAGAGGAACCCATAGAGGTCATGGACCGATCTGCTAAACGCTTAAAACAAAGCACCATACCTATTGTTAAAATCCGTTGGAATTCACGACGTGGCCCCAAGTATACCTGGGAACGTGAAGACCAGATGAAACTAAAATATCCCCATCTCTTCTCAACCGCTGATGCATCCGAGAAGTCTACCTAAAACTTCGGGACGAAGTTTTTAATAACGGGGAGGTACTATAACAACCCTCACTTTTCGACTTCCGATTTTACTAAAATACCTAGAGTTGTTATATACGAATAAATTTAACGTTGACCGAATAAACGTACGCTTAAAATAAATAATATAATTATAAATATTATAAATAAGGTTATGTTATATAACATAACATAATTTCATCAATGAATATATATAATATTTATATTACTTTTGTTATTTAATTAATAGAATATATAATTAACTAAATAATAAATAATATTATAACATTTATAAAACTAATAAAAACTATAAAGTAATAATCATAAATTTTAATTTTAATTATAAAAACCGAATATAATAATAATTTTTATATAAAATTCGTATTTAATAATTAAACAAAAATAAAAATAAAATGTTAAATGTTCTTAGAAATGTATTAAACAATTTTTAGAATTTAAAAAAAAAAGAAAATCAAAACTAGATCTAATTTTAATAAATAAATACAAAGATACAAACTACTTTTTCTTATTTTAACTTTTAAGATCTACTTTTAATAATGATACAAACTACTTTTTCTTATTTTAACTTTTAAGATTTACTTTTAATAAAAATACAAACTACTTTTTCTTATTTTAACTTTTAAGATCTACTTTTAATAAATAAAATACAAAGATACAAACTACTTTTTCTTATTTTAACTTTTAGATCTACTTTTAATAAATAAATAAAAAGATAAAAATTACTTTTCCTTATTTTAATTAGTAACATGCCAAAAATGACTAGACATGTATATTTTTTTTAAAAACCCATTTGCAAATTAACTAGGAATTCTTTTTATTTTTTTATTATTTCTTTATCCATTTTTCCAACTATAAATACTACTCTCAATCTTCACATATTTTGCCACAAAAAAAAAATTAGAGAACCTTCAAAATCCTCTGGAGAAATATTGTAAGTTCTTTACGTTTGTTTGTTTTTATTTTATACATTTTTATTTATTTTATTGTACTAGCCGATATTAATTATAGAAAATATGAAATAATTATAACAAAATCAAGTAAACACTTGATAATTAGTATTAACTATTATGTTAGATATAAAAATTATTTTCATGAATTATATGTACGGATTTAATATTTTTTTATTTAAAAACAAATTTAAGAATATATATATCATATACGGATTATATATATATATATATATAAAATAAATCAATAGAAAATATTGTAGATACTTAAAATGTGTAAAGATAATTTTCACAGGTCATATATAACATAAAAGTAATTTTAGAATTGAAATTTTAATTTATTTACTATTTTATATATTTATTCTCTAAATTTTTATCGGTAACTATTATATATATGTATATAAAAATAGAATTAATTGGTGTAAACTATTTGGAACTGTAAGAATGAATAGAAAATAGTTAGGAACTCTTAAGAAAGTTATAAAAATGATTTTTTAGAATTTTTGGATTATTATTTATAATTAATTTCGATTATATATTAAAAGATATACAAAATTGTAATAAATATGTTTATCAGCAATAAAAATACATAAATAATTTTTTTCAGTTTATTAAATATATAGAAGCCTGAGAAAATTATAAACTAATTTACTTAAGTCGATTTGGTATTTATTACATAATTAATTTTGATTTAATGTAAACTAAGAACAATATTAGAAATAAATACTAAAACATGATAAAAATATTTTATAAAATTTTCGTACGTTTAATAAGATTAGTAGATACTGAGAAAAATATAAAATATAATTTTAAACTCATTTACCTATTTTTTTGTATTTTAAGTATTAAACAATTATTGAAAATAATAATTATTACATAAACAAATAGTAATATTGTATAGATTATTTTATAAAATTTTGTACAAATTATCTACTGATTTGAAGTCAATAAAATATTAATTAGAATTATTAGATGATTTATTGATATATAAATTTGAATTTAGATAATTTATATATATAAATTTCGACATATATAATAAATATAAGATTTATATTAATCAAATAATAGTATATAAATTTAAGATCTGTAATAAATATGTAAAACATAATTATTATATATTTAACCTATCTACATAATTAAACTTATAATACTTTGTTGTAAGATTAATTTTAAAATAAATTAATAATGATAATACATTAATAATATTAAATATATTCAAACTTAATATAATATATATTTAATGTATAAGTAAATTATATCAATGTGTCGTATTTCTATACGCACATAACTTGAAGGTTATACTCTAAAGATAACGTGCACTATATACAAACTTCATCGCTACTTACAGTCGTAAGTGAATGATGTCTAGGTTGCCATTTATGGGTAAGCTTGTGGATCTCAAATGCCATAACTTAGATTCTGGTCAAGAGTCCTGGGCCCCCGGTTACATCTGGTCATTTCTAACTTATTTGATAGGAACGAAGTTTGAATAAAGTAGTACAACGTCTTACTAATGAATATAACCTGAACTTATAAACTTTCCATAAGTTGAAACCTTCCTAATTTGGACTGTCACTATTAATATAATTCATTATATTAATAAACATACACTTGGTCTATTAGACATTTACTGATCGAACGTTATACCTCTAGGTTGATATCCCGGTCACTTACTTGCTTTACTTTCCTTTCTTGCGTGGAATACTTCAACTGCTATTTAAGGTGATTTTCATAGCCCCACTTTTACTATTTATTAAACTGTTTATAACTTTTGGGGTGAGACACATGCTTGCTTTATAACTGTTTTACGTTTAGACACAAGTACTCAAATGTTATTATGTTGTCATGCTTTGATTCATGCAAATCCTCACCGTAATATCGTCAATTGCTACGTATAAAAGGCAAACTTAATTATTGTGAATAGGCCTATTGAGAGTAACGTCTCTAACCATTTGACCGTTGGTCTTTGGTTACATAATAATGATTCAACGACACTGAATAACAAGGCGTTACGAGGTAACTTTTGTTTAGTCGCGATATTACAAACTTCAGCAACACTTTTAGATTGATATGTTTGGTATCAATCAACTTTAAACTAAATCTTGTGGTCTAATGCATATTATATAAACCTATGAATTTCACTCAACCTTTTTGGTTGACACTTTCAGCATGTTTTGTCTTAGGTGACGAATAAGATGATTGCCATGAGTGCTACTTGATGAATTGAATGCTGCTACATGGAGTCTTCATTTCATTACATTTACTTTGCATTAAGACTATTATTATTATTTCAGTTTGAATTTGATGTAAAACTTTTAATGCTTCCGTTGTTTTATTAATAAATGTTTTATTCAAAACGTCTCATTTAAAGTCGTTCTCGTTTATACAACCGTGTTATGATATGAATGGTCACAAATACCCCTGACCCTATTTGGGGGTGTGACAATTCGAAGCGTACAAGTGAGGCAATCACAAAAGAATGAAATGAAAAAGTTAAAGATTCGTTTTAACTTTTGACGTAGTCAGGGTTGAATTCCGGAATTCCAGGGATTAAAGAAAATCTTTGTAATCTATAAGATTTGATTCTTTGGTAAATAAGGTAATTAGGATTCTCTTTAATTTAATGCGGTCATCTGCCTTGATCTCTATGTCTGATATTTCGCTACAAATCAACCTCTTCCATTCCATTATTTTGATCACTCACAAAACTTCCTTCCTCAATCTATTCTTCTAAGGATTGTGAAAATGCTCAATCCAGTTCTAGTTTTGAACATTATTCTGATCATTGCAACAATAATTATTCTTTTTCAATTTCCACCAGAAGAATCTGTTTACTTCTATTACGCTCTAGGGATTATAGTGTTTTTAATTCTACCGTGTCTTTACATTGCTATACGCATCGATATACACGGTTTGTAATTTCTGTGTTGTTGTTTGGCTTTACATATTCCCTTATATTTCGGAGTTCCATGCTTTTGTTTTCTCTTCCCGACCTCAAGTCAAGCGAATAATGGCCCAGAATTCGTAGATATGTGATTTCGAATGAATCTATTAATATTCTCAAGCAGAAAGATTTGTAATAGCACGATTTAATTAGTATCTATTGGGATTACAGAAAGATAGAACTATCAAGAATATATGCTCTTGAAAAGTTTAAAGGTTTAATAGAATGAAAGAATCGTGTAACATGGCACATGATGATGGTACTGTGAATCATCACGTTTCATTAGAAACTCAGCATGACTTACTGTAATATAATCACGTTGATCAAGTGTCATTATATTATACTAACTCATGCATCAGTGTCCAACACTAATTCAAAATATTCATAATTTAAATTCGAATTTTTCAGAATTTTGGAAACTAAAAAAGTTTCTTTTATGATGTAACACAGGTGGCGCGAAGAGGTAATTAGTATCGGACAAGAATAATTATGCAGATTTTCTTCAGAAATATTGAGGATATTTATAATGAAAGATACGATAATATCTTAGAATTTTAGAATCATAGTGTGATGAAGAAATTCATTCACAATGATTTAGAATAATTAAGAAGTAAGGTATTCGCTAAAGATTTCATCAAAAACAGAATCAACTAAATTCTTTTATGTACAAGTTTAGTCCTTGTAATTTGTCCATAGTCTCCTTCATGGTTTGCTCAATTCGTTTTTCAGTATCAAAAATTTTGACCTTTTTTAGTATGTCGCTCTTTATCATCAAACTTTCGACTGTTAAAGCCGTCTACAATTTTTGCTGCTTCATCAGCTCAGAAAACCGATTCGTAAGTTAGAGCGTTTTTCAAAAATTCAGAAATTTCGAATTGAAGTTCATCAGTCCATAAGATAGACGTTATATATATATATATATATATATATATATATATATATATATATATATATATATATATATATATATATATATATATATATATATATATATATATATATATATATATATATATATAATTGTTGACATAGGAATGCTGTGGAATTTGAGAATAATGATTGTTGCATCTCGGTATTTGATATGGTAGTTATCATTACAAGATGCAGATGAGTTCATGATAGAATTTCAATGAATATATATAGTGATTTTTCGGAGATATTTATACAAAAGAGCAACGAGATTGTTGATAAGTCTGTTGTTATCATGGTGGAATATTTTTTTTTCCCGATAACAATAGAGGGCAACTTTTATATCAAAGTTATAATATAAGACTAATCCGGATAAAAAGTTGAAGTTGACTTGCTGAAACTGTGACAAAACTGACTATTTTGAAAAGGAATTGCAATGTTATTTTCGGTAATAACAATGCCAAATGAGCTAGCACAGATACATGTTAAACGTTTACTCAGGTTCTAAGTGTTTTCATGTGCATAAATATATGGATCAATCTTTTCTTCCGTAGATGAAGTGCGGTTGGTTCATCCTCTCGATTGAGGTGTTTTCAAGAATCATAAAAGGTTTGAACGCAGATTGTAATCGTCAAGATACAAATGAGGTTTAAGATGAAATCAAGTGGCAAACTTGAAGAAATGTTTAAATTCATATGTTATAATCAATATTTTAATTTATTTTATTTGTCCAATGTTAGTAGTCCACAGTTAGTAGTCCACAGTTAGTAATTCAATAATTCATATATAGTTTGATATATAATATTCGAATTAATTAATACGTATCGTGACCCATTGTATACATGTCTCAGACTCGATCACAACTCAAGGTATATATATTATTTTAGAATCAACCTCGACCCTTTATATGCTAACTCGAGCATTACCGCATATAGTGTCTTACGATTTATTCAAAATAATATATATAGATGATGTCAATATGATATGTCAAAACATTGTATACGTGTCCCGATTTATCCGACGATATTTAAAGTGCGTAAAATAAATAACAGAAATTAAATGACGATAAATAAAATTGCGAGAATTAATATTGCGATAAATAAATTGCTATAATTAAATTACAATAATTAAAATTTCGATAATTAAAATGTAATAGGAAATTAGGAACAGTTAGCTAGGAACAGTTAGCTAGGAATAGTTAGCGTGGATTCTTAACAGAATTTCTCATAGTTAATTTGTTTGTTTCTAACAAATTTTATTTTGTCCAATGTTTTCTTCATTATGCCCCTTGTTAGATTCCGATATGTCAAAATCTAAATATAAAATTGAAAGAAAATGATTATTCTGCGGTGAACGGATCCGTGTATCTGTGGATGTAAGTAGGATAGTAAATGACTGTTGAATCAAATTGGAAGAATGTACAGTTAACTTATTAATGTGAAATCTAAATATTTCTAGGGTATTACCTACCCGTTAAAATATTTTCACCATTAACAGTTTGTACAAAAGAATTTTTAATTACAATCTTTATGAAAATATACTTACATATATATATTTTCTTCATATGTAATATAGATTTAATGAGTTAATATGGTATTAATCTCATTTGATTTTCGGTTGGAACTAGAATAAATAATCTCTAAAACTTTAGAGATTACATAATCGCCGCCTAATATTTCTCCAATGAAGTTATGAATTAATACTTCATCAGTTATTGTTATTGATACTCTGTGGTATCTATGGTGCATATGATGTTGATGTTCGTGGGACATTTTGTGATGTTGAATCATGGGATGTGGATGTTGTGGATGGTGGTACTGGTTATGCTGCTGGTGCTGCTGATGCTCGTAGATATTGCACCATATTCTCAGAGTCGCTATTCGAGCGCGAAGCTCATTGACTTCTTCTATTATACCGGTATGATTGTCGGTTCGGACGAGCGGGAGAATAAGATCCAGAATTTGAGATAGTATATAATCATGACAAGATACTCTGGAAATGAGAGAGAAGATGGTATTACGGACAGGTTCGCCAGTAAGTGCTTCAGGTTCTTCGTCAAGAGGAAAATGTGGTGGATGGAAGGGATCACCTTCTTCTTGTCTCAATGATTTAGTAGACTACGAACCCATCCCCAATTCATCCAGAATAGATGATGGCTAATTGGTTGATCCATTCCGGTCACAATACTTTCGGAGCTCGAGTGAAACTCCATATTGGAATCCGAGGGACTTGAACTAGTGGCGAGTTCCATTTTGTACGATTGAATAAAGGATTTTTCGATATGTAATTATTTTCGGCTATCGGATGGTATTCTAACTACATAGAATATCTCTATATATAGAACAAAGGATTTCGTAGATTACGGTTTGATTTACGGAATATGTCAGGTAAAGTTTACAGTAACAGATACGCTAAGATATGAATTTTTGTCTATACACTATTCATGCAATTAATGCAGTAAGATGTGTCTAGACTAAGAATGATAAGTAGGTAATTTCCTACGGATGATAAGTAGACAATTTTCGACTAGAAATGATAAGCAAAACTTTTTGACATGCAGCTAAGGTCGAAGTCCAGACTCGCTAATGCATCTTATCAACTATCAGTTAGACACACTAATGCAAGACCTGGTTCGGTAAGACCACTGCTCTGAAACTAACTGAAATGCCCCATTCATATCAATTATAAACGTTACATAATAATTGATTTCATTGCGAGGTATATGACCTCTATATGATACAATTTACAAACATTGCATTCGTTTTTAAAAGACAAACTTTCATTACATCGAAAGTTGACGGCATGCATACCATTTCATAATATATACGAACTATAATTGACTTAATAATAATCTTGTTGAACTCAACGACTCGAATGCAACGTCTTTTGAAATATTTCATGAATGACTCCAAGTAATATCTCTAAAATGAGCAAATGCACAGCGGAAGATTTCTTTAATACATGAGAATAAACATGCTTTAAAGTGTCAACCAAAAGGTTGGTGAGTTCATAAGTTTATCATAAAACAATAAAATTCTGAAATTTTGATAGACCACAAGATTTAAATACTGCATGGTACAAATGGGCCCGAATCCTATACCCACCTGTAATGTACATGCAATTTCTTTTAAATACAGTACACATATCTCGTGTACGAAACCATTTTTCAAAAATTCTTTATAACCGTACACATATCTCGTGTACAAAATATCATACACATAACCTGTGTATAAAATCATTCTCTCGATATATAACATTCACTTTGCTTTGCTTGGCTTGGTAACTGACCTTAACATTTAATGCGCATCATAAATATCCCCAAAATAAACAGAACTTTCAGGCTGTAATAAATATATAAACCTCGAAGTACTAAACACCATGCCCACTAGCTCTTCAGTCTAGTGAACATTCTGGGTGAGGGTGTTAAACCCGGTAGCTACCTTTAGGATTCGCGTGAATTAGGGGCCATACCCGTTTCCTAATTCTTAGGTTACCAAGCTGTAATAATCAAGGGGAAATATTCACATCAATTAGTGGCAATTATAACGTCCAACTAATTCAATAATAATCAACAGAACTTCTGTCTGTATAATAATTCATTCGAGGAATGTTTTGCTTGTGTCTATCTCGTCAAACATTTATAAAAGCATCTCATGTATTCTCAGTTCAAAAATATAGATTTAAAAGGCATTTAATAAAACAGTTGTAAAAACAGCGCATGTATTCTCAGTCCAAAAAATGTAAAGAGTAAAAGGGAATCAAATGAACTCACGATACTGTATTTCGTAGTAAAAATACATATGACGGCACTGAACAAGTGTTGGGTTGGCCTCGGATTCACGAACCTATATCAATTGTATAACTATTAAAACATATTATGGAAATCACATAATTTCCTTTATTATATATTATTTATGTAAATCACATAATTTCCTTTATTATATATTATTTATGTGTTTGTAGTTTATATAATTTATATTAAATTCCATTTAAAAATATATACTTATATTATATCTTAAGTATATGTTATATATATTCATTTTATATATATTTAAAATAATTAAAATCTATACATTTAGTTATATTATTATATCCATATATATATATATATATATATATATATATATATATATATATATATATATATTTAGTATTATATTAAAAATATCTAATTTGTTGTATGTAAGTATTTATATAAGAAATGTTAATATGTCTTATATATAGTTATATGGAATATTAATATAATTGTAGTATATGTAATAAGTAGATTTTATGTACTGAATATTTATTTGTTAAAAATGATAGTTTTTATTTTAATGATTTACTAATAATAGTCCTACTAATAATAACTTTATTAATAACGATAATACTAATAATAAAAATGATAATGATAATAATGATAATATATATGTTAATAATGATTCTAATAATACTAATAAGTACATAATGATACTAATACTAATATTATTAATAATACTAATAAGTACATAATGATACTAATAATAATAATAATAATAATAATAATAATAATAATAATAATAATAATAATAATAATAATAATAATAATAATAATAATAATAATAATAATAATAATAATAACAATAATAATAATAATAGTTTGTGTTATTTTGATAATAATAATAATCCTAATCATAATAATAGTAATAATATATGTATTAGTAATAATAATAATGATAATAATTATAATTTTAGTAACAATAACAATAACAATAATAATAATAATAAAAATAATAATAATAATAATAATAATAATAATAATAATAATAATAATAATAATAATAATAATAATAATAATAATAATAATTTTGGTAATGAAATCTACCTTTCAAAGCTTTTCTAAAAAAAATATATGTCCCGAACAGGGCTCGAACCCGAGACCTCTCGCTCACCCGCAAACACACTTAACCATTCTGCCATTCCAGTTTTTCTGATTTATATTATAACCCAAACATATATATCTAGTATTTCATTCATCCTAGTTCATCATCTTCTTCACCATAATTAAAATCAAACGGAGGTAAAATCTCAACAACAATCGAAGGGTTTTGAAACTAGGACTTGTAGACAACATCTAAACTAGAAAAAGAGTTATTAAATAAAAAAAAATAAAAAAAATGGGATAAACCTACTGCTGCTGCTGTTCGACTTTTTTAAGAAAAAAATAATGTTTTTCGATTTTTAGAAGTTTTTAGATCATGATTCCTTCACGAACTATTTTCCAAATCACTCCTATAAACTATTGAAATCGTCAATTGAACTTAAAACATCAAAACAAGCTCTAATTTCTCCAAGAACAAAACAGTTGACTTTTGACAATTTAACTTTTGACTCGCAATTTTGAATTCGTTATCAAGAATTGGAACTTGAGATTTTATACGAAGTTTGAGTAAAAGATTCATAACAACTCTGCATTTTTAGTTTTTGTAACTTATTTTGAATTCAAGTTTTTGTATATCACTTTCAAGAACACATGAACTTAAAAATTGATTTTGAAATTAAGAATGTTATAGATTATGATTACAACATGAATTGTGTTGCAAATCATTCCTATAATCTTTATGGATCATCAAATTAACTGGAAACATAAAAACAAACTCGAATTTGATTCAAGAACACTTAGTTGACTTTGAAAACCAAAACTTTGACTCTAAAATTAGAAATTAATAGAAAGAATTGAGGATTGAAAACTTACAGATAGTTTAGATAGACGATTCCTAACAAGACTGTATTATTACATTTTAAAAATTCATTCGAAATCAAAATATGGTTAAAAAGATGAATGTACAGAGTGTCGTGCTTATTTCTTGCATTTTTTTTAGTTTGATTCATTAACTGGATGCAATAGACAATATATAGCACAAAATTCATGTTTTGAATTGTGACTGAGAATGACTGGTAACAAATTGGGACATAAACAAAAATCAATTACAGTGTCGATAGATACCTGCAACTGATTTTGATTCTTTGTAAATTAATTTAATAAATATTAATAGTAATTGTACTAATAATAATATTAATAATAATTATATTAATAATAATTCTTAAAAATAACTAAATACTAGTAATAATATTATGAAAATGATAATAAAAAAATAAGAACTCATTTAAATCATAAATAAATTTTAATCTTAATTATTTTCATAATTCTTATAATATTGATAATAATAATACTATTAGTGTTAATAATAATAAATTGTATTATTTTCTATTAATAATAATAATAATAACTATACTATTAATAATGCCTTTTTAAAACAATAACAACAACATTAATATCCTAAATTACATGTATTAACTTTTATATGTAATAATAATAATAATATTCATAATACTGAGATTAATAATAATAATACTTATTTTTAATGAAAGTAATAATAACCTTGTTAATATAATAACTATATTTTAACTTGTAATAAGTTTTAATATGTTATCTTTATATTTCATTAATTATGTATTACTTATTTTATATAATAACCTATTTGAATATATATATATATATATATATATATATATATATATATATATATATATATATATATATATATATATATATATATATATATATATATATATTACAATATACATATAATATCAATTATTTATTGAATTCATATGTATATAGATTCATTTAAATAATAGCTTAATTATTTTGTATATTACTTTACATTTTCAATTCCAAATGATTATTTTGTATTTTATTAATTCAACTTAATATGTACACTTATATTTATATATGTATATATATAATTACATTTTTATTTACACACAATTGTTCGTGAATCGTCAGGAATAGTCACAAGTTAAATGAATCCATGTAAATAGTTCAAAAATTTTGAGACTCAACATTACAGACTTTACTTATCGTGTCGAAATCATTTAAAGATAATTTAACGCCTTGAATCGAGTAAAATTTTTTTTTTTTTTTTTTTTTTTTTGAAAAGTCAAGTTACTGCCTGGACAAGGCTTATGCCGCGGCGCGGCAAGCCTTGTCGCGGCGCAACACAACACAGGAAAGTTAATACTCCTTAACCCTGGTTCTGTTTTGAACTTCAGTGTATTGCCGCGGCGCGGAGCCCTTTGCCGCGGCGCGACATAACCCTGTTCCGGGTGCCTGACCTGCAACATTGTATATAAACCAACTTTTGCACATTCCATCATTCTCAAACACATATAAAACAACATTATTCATACCCAAACATCTGAAATCAGTTTTTAACATCGTATACCATCTAATAACAACATTTAGACATCAAACGTGTTTTCATGAAATAAAACCATCATTTGGTCCCAAATTCAATAATGACAAACATGACACTTCAAATACATGGCGTTTGATAAGCGGTAACCATAGAGCGTGATTACAAAAGGGGACATGCAATACCACTTACACTATGCCAATGCTCCTCCAGCTCTTCACACGGGTTCCTTACCTTCTCGATGAACCTTAGCACCTAATACATAAAACATCATGGGGGTAAGCTTTTACACTTAGTGAGTTATAGGAAAGTAACAAAACACATAACATAAATCATTTGGGCATAATCAAAACACTTATCCTTCAACCCTTAGGTTGCTTGCATACTTTCGGATCCGATCATTCATACCATAGACATGACTTACTAGGCCGAGCCTAGTAATCATGTCTAAGCTAACCATAGACATACTAAATATGCCTAAGCTATCATCATCTCATACGTAGACACCCAAAGTGTCTAAGCTAACACGAACCATAGGCAAGATTACTAGCAATGTGATAACCTTGCCTAAGCTAAACATCAACCATAGATACAACTATTGAGCTAACCCAATAGTTCTATCTAAGCTACATAACTAGTGCACTTAGTCGTTACTCTCTTGCACGGATGCAATCCGAGAACACTAAGCCACTCTTGACCCGCCCACATTACCCCCTATAAACTCACATTGCTTAATTGAATTTCCTTGGTCACTTGTAACTTCTTTTCCTTGATTAGCACCTATACATGAGCTAATCTCATTAATCACATAACTAAATCGAAATCACAACTTTCTTGAATCATTACATCATCCATACTTACACTTACACTTTACCCCCTAATCACAACATACATTCATTCATACTTTCTAACTTTGAACTCATCTTTTCTAAAACAAGCATGTTACCAATTAAACATCACATTTTAATCATGTACATTACTAACTCATCACTTTTAGCTTTATCATGCAACTTTTCCTTTAATCCTTTCATTAAACATCAAATGTGCATAATAATTCAATTTCATTACTAACACCATTAACTTATCAAATTATCAATTTCTATAACTTATAACTATAACAAAAGTTCATACATGAGCATCCTTCATCAAAATTTCTAGCTAGAACACAAAATCATCTCATTGAGGCATTTTAACAAACACTTGGTGTGCATGACTAGAAATCTAACTAGAACATCATCATTCTCACCATAATCATGCCATAAATCTATAATGCAAGTTCATACATGTAATTACTTCCAAAATCAACAACAAATCCATACTAACTCATCCAAATGTGCACAATTTAACAAATAGCAACTTTCTTAAGCATAATCTCATCATTAGCATACAATGCAAGCAATAATTAGACACAAAATCCATACCTTGTCTTTTAGAGTTTTAAGAACCCTAATTGTGCACAATGAAGATGAAATTGGAAGATTAGAGCTTGCTAAAGTGATTAGGGTGTGTTAGATTTCACAAATTCAAGCTTGCATGAGTTAAATTTCAACAAATGATGGATCCTCCTTCTTCCCTTGCAAATGTCGACATACACAACCCAGGAGCACTCTCTGTATTTTATTTTTTTGTGAATAATAATCAATTTCCAGCATTTCTAATTTCTTTTATTAAAACAACTATGGCATAATTGCAATTTCTACCCTCCCCATGTAAACTATAGTTAAGGAGGTCCTAAATCTTAACCTTGCATCTTTAGTCCCTTGAAACTTAACTAACAACATTAACTTTCGTCCATTTAACATAAAATATCCTTTACCATTAATTTCTTAGCAATAAAATTTACATAAAATAATACCTTAAATATTTGGGATGTTACAGATAAAGTTTAAATTTGGTCGGAATTTCCGGGTCATTACATTTGAGGTACAAGAAATCATTTTTGGAGATTCTTTTCACTTGGAGTAAACCATTCTTTAGGACCAAGAGTTCACGTATCTTCTCATCCGCGCATCCCCTTAAGTATAAAGATAAATTCAGAATGAACCGCTCGAAGAGTTCACTCTCGTTCAAAGATCACACCTTTCGTGAAATTTTCTTTCAGAAATGTAATGTAAAATATTTTTGGAATCTTGTTATCCTCTTGGAAGGGGACTACTTAAAACATCTACGACACTGATGTGGTTACTTTACATATTCCTTCCTTCATTGGTTACAACTATATGTTGTTCTAGATTAATGTTAACCCTAACTTCAACATGTAACTGAAAGGATAAAGTTACATTATGGAACTGTGCTTTCATTCCATCTAAGGATAAGTTCACCTACAGTATGGTAAACTGGGTGATATCCTTCATTGTTCGTTCAGACCGTCCTGAAGACACTATAAATAATTATGGCTTGCATTGCATATAAGTCTGATTAGTCACTTTCAGCTAAAATTTTAATTCATTTAGTCAAATGAAACGTCCTTAAATATCGGGTTCTTTATGCCTATGGTCTCCTTCCGAAATCAAGGGGTTAGTAAAATCCGTGGCTAACACTATCCAGACATCAAATCGCATGGTAGTGATCACCATGTTTTAGATAAATTTAGTAACATTCGTGATGTATTTCATGCATCCAGCTTACTGAAGATGCCTGTGAGGCTAAAAACATCATCATTCCTTTTGTGGGTATATATTTCGGATGACATATTCGTGTTAGCAAGAAACGAAATAAATTTGTTGATCTCTTAGGACAAGAGACTTAATTAATGGCATATACCTATTCTTACTTTTATACGCCCAAGTACCTTTCAAGGTAAATAACTCACTTCTGAGCCCACGAGTCTCATGGAACTTTGATACGCTCCTTCTTAGTCAAATATGGTACCATTGTTGGTCACATCTCAAAATTTCGAGACGAAATTTTCTTTAACAGGTGGGTAATGTAACGACCCGACTTTTTCGACTTGTTTTTGTGCCTTGTGCTTTCACGAAACTGCGTATATGTGCGAACTGAGGTAGTTTATGCTCTGGGATCTTATTTAATGATTAATTACTTTCATTAATTTCTTACAACGTGCTATTAAGTGTGTAATCACTTAACTTGATCTCCGAATGCTTTTATGACCATTGTTGTCACTGGACGTTTGAAACGAGCTATGTTTTCGGTACACGTTTAAATTTCATCATAATTGGAATATTATGACTACGTAACACTAATTGTTATTTTATAATGACAATTACTTGGGTTTTTGGATGCTTAATTACGCTTAGTAATTTACTAGAACACACTAGTTAGTCTTGTTGGACTTTCTACCTTGTTGGACTTTAGCCCACCCTGCTCTAGCTAGTGGACTATTTAATTAGCCCAATTATTAATGGATTATGACCCAATTATTTGTAAGACAAATGCCCATTTTTAAGAGCCAACATACTAGCATTTTTGTCCACCATTATCACTAATGTTGCATGAGATCCTAACATAAGCACCAACTTTAGACCACCATTAACCAAAAATCAAAAGTTGTCCCCCACTTGTCCCCCCAAAAGCTACGGCCATAAGGGCCTCCCCACACCCATTTCCACTATAAATACAAGTCTTAGCTCACCCATTTCACACTTGATCTCATTCAAAATTTACACGCACTTACTCTCTTATTTTCTCTCTAGTCTTTCTCACTCTAAAAAGTGTAATTACTAAATTTTCTTTCTCTTCTTCTTCTTCTCATAGTCACGAAATCATCATCATCATGTAAAGATCAAGCTTTTTTAGCTTTTTGATCTTGTTACATATTGTAGATTCAAACTTGGATTTGAATCCTTCAAGAACATGGAAGATTCAAGCTTTCTAGCTTTGAATCTTCATTTACTTGTTAGATCTAAGTTCTTTAGCTTATGATCTCCTTATTTTGTTATAAAGATCAAAACTTGTGTTTATGATTGATGTGCGAAAAGTGGTATATGAATTGTTGTATGGAAAATACCGGTTTTAAAGATTACACACACTAACGGGCAGTGTACCCGATCGTGTAGTAGTATAGATAATGGTAAAATCCGTGTATCGTTCCAAGGACAGTTGTATTAGTCAAACTAGAATTATAAACTATATTATGATTAACTAAGCAAATGAAGCTTAAAGGTACAAGTTTTATGTTTTGTGGCTTATTTAACGATTAGCCAAATCAGAGAAGAGTAAAAGTAAAAACAATATTTTTGGTCTTTTAAATTTATAAGTGCAAGGAAAGCAATTAAGATAGTTTTGATATCAAAGAGATGAAATATGCTTATCTAGACTTTTTACCCTCGATGTGAATGTTTATTTATGATTAAGATCGGATTGATTGGTTATGCACGAGAACTAATTGATCGGTTTACCAAGAGTAGTCTTGAATAAACACTCAAACGGGATTACACGACACAAGTGATTTTCTTGTCATCTAAGACCTCCTATTTGTAATCAACTAATTCAACTAGTCTAAAGACTTGAAGAATGATCAAGTCAATGGTGTGTTGATCATGATCCACTCCTATGTCAACTAATGGTTTAGCTTAGTTCATTCCCTTAGTCTGGTTAAATGTTCAATTCACCCAACCCAAGTAAACAATTAAGTGTGGTAATAAGATCCCTATAAACGTCACTAGATAAGGCAAATTACTAACACCTATTAGTTATATGGAATTGAGCAGTGAAAATATGTATAACAGATTCTAGGGAATTGATCGTTCACCTAGACAACTACACATATCAATTAAGCTATCTGAGAGTATCTACAAGAGTCGTTCTTACATTCCTATATAGATTAACCGTTTGAACGCAACTTACCCCTTTTGATAAAAGATGGGTAAACACTTGTCACTAGGTGTAAATCAATATACTAAATCAGCAAGATGGTGTTTCTTAGTTGAACAAGTATACTAACTAGTTGAATCGAAAAGATTAAACTTAACAACAATGGTTCTTGTATTCAAACATCAAACTATCGTGCATGGTAACTATCAATCAAAAGTAAACATTCAACATCTCGGTTATTTATCTAGATGAACATAAAAGGAACTAGCCAACAATCATGCTAGAAAACTTAAACATAACAGTAACAAAGATAGAATTCATTGTAAATACAAGATTGACCTTTTTAGAGTAATCTTGGATGAAGCCCTTGAATGATTCCTTGAATCTTCAATAATTTTAGTGTTTAGATGCAATTTGATAAGCTCAAGAACTGTTTTGAATGATATGTTTTCGTCTCTGAACAGAAAGAAAACTGGCACACTTGGAATGAAGCTGGAAAGAGGTTTAAAAAGGCTGAAAAGTAGCTGGAAAGCACTGTGCGCGGCGCGCACATAAGGGGTGCGCGGAGCGCACCACTCACCTACCACACTTTTACTTTCCAGTTCACGATCACACTCCAATTAGAACGTTTCAGGTATTTGTGCGCGGCGAAGTGCGCGGCGCGCTCTCTTGTGCGCGGCGCGCTCTCTTGTGCGCGGCGCGCTCTGTTGAAATTGCGCGGGGCGCTCTCTGGTTTCCATTTTAATCAAATGTTCTGATCAAAGTCTTAAGTGACCGGTGGTGTGCGCGGATAGTGCGCGGCGCGCACTGTAGCTTTCATTTTTCTGTTTCTTCATTTCTTGTTCTGGTTTTGATCTTTGAGTTGTTTCATTCATTATCTTCAACATTTCTTCAAGTATTTAATGATTCTATGCTTAATTACAATACAACGGAATAATAATGGAAATATTACATATTCGTATGAAATAACCGACGATAGGACTTGATATTGTGACTAATGATATGTCTATTTTGAGTAATATCAAAATCCCCCACACTTAACTCTTGCTTGTCCTCAAGCAAGTCTTGTTCTAATCATGCGTATACAAAACACAAATATATATGAATAAAAAAAAACATTGGTTGAAGTACATTATACACAAATCACACGAATCACGCAAAACACACACAAAGACTCACGCTATATGGTACACAATTTTCACACGATTCACATGAAGTACACAAAACACACGCATTATTTTGTAACACAACTCACGCTATATGAACACATGTTTACACAATTAGAATACACACTCGTGAGGGTACAACACACAATTTATGAAACACACGCACACATTTGGATTACTTGGGAGAGGTGAACTTCGATGAAAGTTCTTTAAAAATTTGGATCCTTAGGGAAAATTGGATCTTTGAGAAAACGTTTTAAGATTTTGAAAATGTCATTGCTAGTTTTAACTAGACACGTTTTCCGGTTTTAACCTCAAATTCTGGTTGAGGGTAACTGAAAACCGAAGTTTCAGTCGGCGAGTAGCAAGCTATTCGCCCCCATGATTGTAGTATCATGGAACTCTTAACCGGGCGCCCCCTGACGCGATATAAATATCGGTCTTTTATGTCAATTTTGTACAATTAAGATCAAGGGTTAAAACTGCGAAGACTAAGCTATCGCGTGGGACAGATCCTGCTCCAGCTTATACACCGTAATCGGTCTTGCACTGGATAGCGACTTGGATTTACCCTACCAAGTTTATTTTCGGGTTTGAAAGTTCAAGACTTTCCCTTCCCACTGTACTTTATATCGTGAAATGATATTAGTATGAAATGACATAGTTTAGGAAGTTTGCTATATCAAGTAAGGCGAAATTCGGAAGACTTTACTTCCTTCAAGGATGAACTAGATGCATCCTTTCATTTAGTGACTTTTATTCCTTTTTCAAGCCAAACGTACTTTAATCGTTTTAATTTTGCAAAATTTTGTGATAGTAATTCGAAAAGATTGGTAAAATCCCCCACACTTGGCTTTTTCGTTAAGGCTTTAATAATTATTTCCATTAAGAATGTGGAAGTAAGCCAAGATGTACCCGAGAGAATTAACCCCCACACTTGAAATTAAGTAAGGCCCTCATTACTTAAATCTTATTACTTAAATTCACGAGGGCATTTGTGTGAAAAGAGTTCGAAAAAACCTTGATAATAAGCCTGAGATCGTGAAACTTAGGTGAGCGATGGCGCTGAACTTAATGCCAGCATAAGAACATCGTTCATTCCTTGATCTTTATCACAAATTCCAAAATGTTTGTACGTTGCTGAACTTAATGCCAGCATCACTAAACCTTAACAATAAGAAATAAACAAGCACACAAAATAAAAATAGAAAAAAAAATGGTGTTTTTAACACAACCACCACAAACATTAGTCTACAATACAAATATTCAAATAATTACAAACCAAAGCTTCTGAAAAATCACCAAATTGTTACCAATCATCAAATAAAGTACATTTGCCCTCTAATCATCACTAGAGAAATTACCAAAAGGCCATCCGGAGTAGGTTCCCGAACCATCATTTCGAGGTCTCCCGCGCGGGTATTGGTCCTCAAAGCGCGTCTGTGCATCCTGCATAGCCGCTTGCTCATCGTATAAGGGAGGACTTGGAACTCTGTTCGGTGTGTTATAATAGGTTGGGTTTTGGTAGGAAGTGGCATAATAATCCTGTGGGTGTTGCATATACAAACTAACATTATGGCGAAGCCAATCGCCCCTGTAATTCCCCCACCTTTGATCATACCTTGAAGCCCTATTATGTTCCCGTTGTTCTTCCTGAAATTCGTTAAATTGTCGCCTTTGTTCTTCATATTGGTCGTCTCTGTGTTGATAACCAACCTGAAAATCATGAAAACCGGAAATCACTTCCTCCAACTCTTCTTCCCGTGTCCTTTGCGTCTGCCTACGTCTTCTCCTTTGAAACTGAGGTAATTCTTCTTCACTTTCAGGTTCCTCCATGTGAACCTCCTCCTGCACATTTTCTCGTCCGACACCGCTACCGCCTGCTTCATGATCGTGGGCACGGGGTGGGTTTTGAGGTGGTTCCATCCTAGGAACAAAGGGAATGAGCCGATTGTGTTGGTTGAGCTGCAAAAATTGGGCATTGATATAGTATATACTTCCCAAAGGTTCCATCATGTCCGGATTTGCTACTAGCCGGTCAAAGTTAATTCCAAACGAGCTCGCTATTCGAGTGATATAGTGACCACCTACAATAGGGTTTATATTTCTTGTCCCTGTTTCGTTTAGATATTTTGCCACTGTGGTTGGAATATCAACTGGACTTTTATTGTAGATTTTGTCCATCAGAAAAACGTCTAGCCTCGTTACCTTGTTGTTTCCTTCTCTTCTTGCATTGAATGTGCAAGAAACCAACCTCTGAATTAACTTCGCCTCTTGATGATGTATTTTCGTGAATGTGCTTCGACTAGCAGCGAATTGGTAATTACTTATGTCGCTCCAAAAAATTCTGGGATTGTAGCTGGAGTCGAAATACTCTGTCTGTCGGAGATATGCATCCAATTGATCATCATCTAGCTCGTTATATATGTCCAAAGCACGAGCTAAATCGATTTGGCTCATTGATCAAGCCAAACCTCCCAATCTAAACCTCATAAAATCCTGCCCTCTCGGATTTAAAATGCATTGAAAGTTCAGAGTTGCGATGAATTCCTTGCACAACTCGGGGTAAATGGTTTCATTTATCCGCATAACCCGTTCCCATGCCCGAATTGTGATTTCTTGTCCGGATGACAATTGGTGTTTCACCTCTAACATTCGTGCGACTCTATTGTACTCTCTTGCTTGAACCAATGGTTCCGGGTCAAAATACCAAGTGGCTTCACACTTTTTTCTTACCACCCATTCATATTCTTCCGCGTAGTCCTCATGGTCCCGGACATAAGCTAACCAAACAGCAGGATCATTTTGATCCGGTACGGGTGCTTGTTGTCTTCCTTGGTTTGAACCTTGTCCTTGTTGGGCCGCTTGACTAGATGACCTTGTCTACACATAAGAAACATCACCAAAACAAAAAGGCATATAGAAATAATACCTTGTTAGTGTTAGGTTAAATCAAAATACATGTTCAAAGATACATATAGCAATAGTTATGTTAATCCTTCAAGCAAATAAATCATTTTAAGGGCAAAGATTATCATGACTAGTATAGCATTATAGAAACCAAATTTGAACATAATCCTTAAGCACAATTTAACTCATCATGTTATTGTTACCCAAAAATCTATTAATCATATCACAACAAGCATAATTAAGTGGACACTAAAATTTTTCATGCTTACATTATCAAATTTTCATTCAATTCATGTTAGCATTCCAACTTTGAGACTTTTATTCAAGATAACAAGACTCATAAAACATCCAAAATCATCTTCAATCAACCCACAATTACTAATTACAAACTATCCTTAACACATTATCAAGCTAGCAATTCTATTGGCATGTAAACCCTAGATTCATAAGAATATCATAAAAATACAATGGAATCTTCAATTTTAAGGCATACAAGGTGTACATAATATTTATAGCATGTTAATGTTCACAAAAATCATGAATTTAAAGAAAACCCACTTAAATTCTTCAACAAATTCGAATTTAAGAGATTAAAATCGATGTATTAAAAAGAATAAAAAGTAGAAGAACATGAACATACTCTCCTCATCTTGAATTTGCTTGAAAATGGAAGAGATTTGGTGAAGATTGGATGGAAATTGGTTAGGGTTTGGTAGGTTTTTGAGTTTGGAAGAGATAGATGCAGAATTTAGGGATGAAAAATGGTAGAAATCGGGGTTGGGGTTTTTGTGGTTGAGAATTAAAAGTGGGCCCCACAATAATTGAACCAGTAAGTAGCTGAACGGAGGGGTGCGCGGAGCGCACACAGAAGTGTGCGCGGCGCGCACAAGCTTGCACGGTGTTTTTCTTTTTGGTTTTGCGCGGAATGTACCAGAGACTAACTCAGGAAGCTTGCTGATCAAAATTTTTCCCGATATAATGAATTCAGTGGTGTGCGCGGGGCGCACAAACAAGGGTGCGCGGCGCGCACCATGTTTTCTTCACTGTTTTTTTCGCTTTTGATCAGTTTAGCTTTAGTTGGTAACTTTAAGGTAATCACAGAAGTAAAAATCACACAGAATCACTCAAAATCATGCAATCCTAATTCTACCATTCGTGAAGGTTTAAAATTTGAGTCGCTTCACTCGACTCTTCCCCCAAACTTAGGTAGCTTTGGGGTCGAAGATGAGGTTGACCTCATCTTCAATGTTCATGGGTCCATCAACATATAGTTTGACCCTGTGCCCGTTTACCTTAAACGTGTCACCTTTTGCGTTTCTTAACTCCACCGTTCCATATGGAAAAACCTTATTAACCACAAATGGTCCCATCCATCGGGACTTGAGTTTTTCAGGGAAAATATTAAATCGTGAGTTAAATAACAAGAGACGATCACCCTCTTTAAAATCTTTTGGATTCCTGAGACGGTTATCGTGCCAAACTTTGGTCTTTTCCTTGTAAATGAGTGAGTTTTCATAGGCATTTTGTCTCAACTCATCCAACTCATTAAGTTGGTTTAGACGGAGGTTTCCCGCTTCCGTAAGATCGAGATTACATGTCTTAAGAGCCCAATGTGATTTGTGCTCTATCTCCAAAGGGAGATGACATGCCTTCCCATAGACTAGGCGGTAAGGTGTGGTTCCAATAGGAGTTTTGTAGGCGGTTCTAAACGCCCACAAAGCATCGTCAAGCTTTGTTGACCACACCTTAGGATTTGATCCAACTGTTTTCTCAAGGATCCTTTTCAATGCCCGATTCGTGTTTTCAACTTGCCCACTTGTTTGTGGGTGATAAGATGTAGAAATTTTATGGGTTACCCCATATCGTTTCAACACCTTTTCCAATTGGGTGTTGCAAAAATGGGTACCTCGGTCACTAATTAATGATTTCGGGGTACCAAATCGGGCAAAAAGCTCTTTAAGAAAAATTATAACAACTCGTGCATCGTTTGTGGGGAGAGCCTTTGCCTCCGCCCATTTTGACACGTAGTCAACTGCAACGAGTATGTATTGGTTGGAATTAGATTTTGGGAATGGTCCCATGAAATCAATGCCCCAAATGTCGAAAACCTCACAAACTTGGATTATGTTTTGAGGCATTTCGTCTTTCTGACTAATTTTTCCTGCCCTTTGGCAAGAATCGCATGATTTACATACTTGGTGGGCATCCTTGAAGATGGTAGGCCAATAAAAACCGGCCTCATAGACTTTTCTCCCCGTGACTTGGGGTCCGAAATGTCCACCAGTGGGACCAAGATGACATTGGAAAAGAATCTGATTGCATTCTTCCCCGGAGACACATCGACGGATTATCCCATCGGGACACCGTTTGAAGAGATACGGGTTTTCCCAAAAATAGTATTTTATGTCACTGAAAATCTTTTTTCGTTTCTGATGTGACATACCGGTTTCTAGGAATCCACCCGCAAGATAGTTGGCTATGTATACAAACCATGGATCATCAATTTTCTCAATCTTCATGAGATTTTCGTCTGGAAAGTTATCTTGGATAACAGTCTCATGGAGAACCCCAAGATTCGGGTTCTCAAGTCGAGAAAGGTGATTGGCAGCTAGGTTTTCGGCCCCCTTTTTGTCTTTAATATCGATGTCGAATTCTTGCAAAAGAAAGACCCAACGTATTAACCGAGGTTTAGCATCTTGCTTAGCAAGCAAGTACTTCAATGCCGAGTGGTCTGTATAGACAACCGTCTTTGCTAGTACCAAATAGGATCGGAATTTATCAAACGAAAAGACGATTGCCAGGAGTTCCTTCTCGGTGGTAGTGTAATTAAGTTGGGCTCCTTGCAATGTCTTGCTAGCATAATAAATGGGCTTGAAATGTTTTTCAATTCTTTGCCCCAAGACGGCACCAATAGCAAAGTCACTAGCGTTACACATAAGTTCGAATGGTATTGACCAATTCGGTGATATGAGAATGGGTGATTGTGTGAGCTTTGCCTTAAGTAGGTTAAAGGCGGTAAGACACTCGTCCGTAAAGACAAATGGAGCGTCTTTCTCAAGAAGTTTGTTCATGGGGGTTGCAATTTTGGAAAAATCTTTAATGAACCGCCGGTAAAAACTGGCGTGCCCCAGAAAACTTCTTACGCCTTTTACATTTGACGGTGGTGGTAATTTGGCTATGACTTCCACTTTAGCTCTATCCACCTCCAGACCTGCACAAGAAATTTTATGACCCAATACAATGCCCTCTTTTACCATAAAATGGCATTTTTCCCAGTTTAGCACAAGATTTGATTCTTCACACCTAATCAACATACGCTCAAGATTATGAAGACATGAGTCAAAAGAATCACCGAAGACTGAAAAGTCATCCATGAATACTTCCATAAAGTCTTCAATCATATCATGAAAAATAGCTACCATACACCTTTGAAAGGTAGCAGGAGCATTGCATAAGCCAAAGGGCATACGTCGATAGGAGAAAGTACCATAAGGGCATGTAAAGGTCGTTTTCTCTTGGTCCTCTGGTGCTATAGGGATTTGGAAATATCCCGAGAAACCGTCAAGAAAACAATAAAAGTTCTTTCCTGCCAACCTTTCCAACATTTGATCAATGTAAGGAAGACGAAAATGGTCTTTTCGGGTAGCATCATTTAATTTTCTGTAATCAATACATACCCTCCAACCCGTGATAGTCCTGGTAGAAATTAATTGGTCGTCTTCATTTGTGACAACGGTCATGCCACCCTTTTTGGGCACGCATTGGACCGGACTCACCCAAGGGCTATCCGAAATTGGATAAATGAGACCTGCATCTAGGAGTTTGACAATCTCCTTTTTAACAACTTCTTGCATATTAGGGTTGAGTCGCCTTTGTCTTTGTACACATGGCTTATAGTTATCTTCCATTAATATCTTATGCGTACAATAAGAGGGACTTATACCCTTGATGTCATGAATTTTCCATGCTAGAGCCGTTTTATGGGCTTTTAACATGGAAACAAGTTTAGACTTCTCACTTACAGAGAGTTCAGATGAAATGATAACCGGGAGAGTAGAACCTTCTTGTAGGTAAGCATATTCCAAGTGTTTTGGAAGTGGCTTGAGTTCTAAAACGGGAGGTTCTTCAATCGATGTTTTACATCGGTACTCATTTCCTAAATCCAACTTTCTGTATTCTTCATCATTTGGCTCATAACTGTTAGCCATCAAGGTGGTCAACATCTCCATTTCTTCCAACATATTCTCTTCATCACCTTCCGCAAAAATGCATTCTCCCGTACCTTGCAATTCTGGAAATTCCTGCAACAACTCCGAATATGTGTCTATGGTTTGCACATAATAACATTGATCATCAGTAGACTCGGGGTATTGTAGGGCATGGTCAACGGAAAAGGTAACCTTCATATCCTCAATACTAAGGGTCAATTTCTGCCCATGAACATCTATCATAGCTCTAGCGGTATTGAGGAAAGGTCGACCTAATATAAGAGGCACACGTGTGACCTCCTCCATGTCCAAAATTACAAAGTCAGCCGGAAATACTAGGGTACCTACTTTTACTAACATATTCTCTAAAATTCCACTAGGGAATTTAACAGAGCGGTCCGCTAGTTGAATTGCCATTCGGGTTGGTTTTAGTACCCCGGGGTTTAGCTTAACATATAATGAATAAGGCATTAAATTTATGCTAGCCCCTAAATCCGCTAATGCTTTAATGCATTCCAAATCTCCCAGGAGACATGGTATGGTAAAACTTCCAGGATCTGCTAATTTCTTTGGTATTTTGTTCATTAAAATTGCTGAACAATTAGCATTCATGGTGACGGATGAAAGTTCCTCCATTTTCTTCCGATTAGTAAGTAAGTCTTTTAAGAACTTAGCATACTTGGGCTTACATGAGATTACATCAATGAAAGGCATATTTATGTTAATTTGTTTAAACATATCTAGGAATTTTGACCTTTCGGCCTCTAGCCTTTCTTGTTGTTGTTTTCTTGGGTATGGGAGCGGTGGTTGATATGGTTTCACTACGGATTTTTCCCGTTCTTCCTTTTTAACCACTTTTTCTGGCTCCTTAACCGGTTCATCATTTCGGTTCAACGGAACACTAAAATCAGAATTTTCGGGCATTTTTGGAGCATCGTATGCTAAACCACTCCGTGTGGTGATAACATTGGCGTGCTCATTTCGAGGGTTCTTATTTGTATCGCCCGGTAAACTACCTGGTTTTCTCTCACTAAGTAAATTCGCTAAACCACTCATTTGTTTCTCTAAATTCTGAATTGAGGCTTGTTGATTTCGAAACTGGTGTTCATTTTTCTCGTTGGTTTGGTTTATATTTGTGACAAGCTGAGTTTGTGATGAAATCAACTTTTCCAACATACTCTCCAAATTTGACTTTTTTTCTTCCTGTTGTGGTTTTTGATAAAAACCCAGAGTTTGTTGTTGGAACCCACTACTTGACCCTTGTTGGTAATTGGAATTTTGACCTTGAGGGTTGTAGGGGTTGTTAAAGTTCCGGTTAAATTGGGCTCTTCCTTGAAATTGATTGTTATTTCTTTAGCTTATGAAAGCCACTTCTTCTTTTTGAGCCATTGTTAAACCGGCATCACAATCTTTTCCTAAATGAAGACCACCACAGTATTCACAACCTACTTTCATACTATGAATTTCCTTGGTGATTTTATCCATGGTTCGAGCAACACCGTCTATTTTAACACTTAGGGAACTAAGGTCATCATAGGCGCCGGCGCTCTGGACTTGAGCATTACGAGTAATTGGGCGTTCTTGATGCCACTCATGAGAATAATCGGCTAGCTTCTCGATTATTTCATAAGCCTCTTGCTCGGTTTTGTCCATAAGAGAACCACCGGCCGCTTGGTCAATTGAAATTCGGGTTGCTACATCACAACCTTTGTAAAAGATTTGGACCTTTTGAAAGGTATCCAAACCATGGTTTGGACAACCTCTTAGCATTTTGGAAAATCAATTCCATGCTTCGTACAGAGTTTCCATCGGCTTTTGACAGAATTGGGTAATTTCGTGTTGGAGTCTCGCGGACTTGGATGCTGGAAAATATTTCTTAAGAAATTTTTCCAACATACCATCCCACGTTTCTATCGTAGCCTCGGCCAATGAATCTAACCAACTTCATGCTTCCCCTTGGAGTGTCCAAGGGAAAAGTCTTAATAATATAGCCTGGTCAGTTTCTGGTTTAAGTTTAAAAAGAAGACATATCTCTTGAAAGAGACGAATATGTTCGTTTGCATCTTCATTCGGACCACCACCAAATTGACACCTGTTATTAATCATTTGAAGAATAGGTCCTTTTATTTCAAAAGTTACCTCACCAGTAGGTGGAGTAATAGCACTACCTTGTCCGGTCCGGGTTGCTTTCATCTTTGCTGCCATTGATTGTCGTGGTACCAATGGTCTTTCTCCTTCCATTTCAAAATTTGGGGGTTGAACGGGTTTACCAAAGTCTGAATATCGAGGCTTGGTCGTACTTGATTCTGAATCAAAGGTTTCTTGCTTTGATGAAGATTCAAAAATTTCAAGTACTTCTTTTGAAATCCTACCAAGCTTTCTATCAGGTTCTGTAAACGGTGTAAGTAATGGAGATTCTGAACTTCGGGTATGTGGCATATGCGACCTATAAACTGTCAATCACACAACTAACAAAAACTATTAAACATACCGATTCTATAAGTTTAAAAAAAATCAAAGACTTTTAATAATTTAAAATAATTAAGAAACTACTTAATCACGAATCAGTTAATAATTCTATTTTGACACAAAACTGCTCCCCGGCAGCGGCGCCAAAAACTTGATGTGCGAAAAGTGGTATATGAATTGTTGTATGGAAAATACCGGTTTTAAAGATTACACACACTAACGGGCAGTGTACCCGATCGTGTAGTAGTATAGATAATGGTAAAATCCGTGTATCGTTCCAAGGACAGTTGTATTAGTCAAACTAGAATTATAAACTATATTATGATTAACTAAGCAAATGAAGCTTAAAGGTACAAGTTTTATGTTTTGTGGCTTATTTAACGATTAGCCAAATCAGAGAAGAGTAAAAGTAAAAACAATATTTTTGGTCTTTTAAATTTATAAGTGCAAGGAAAGCAATTAAGATAGTTTTGATATCAAAGAGATGAAATATGCTCATCTAGACTTTTTACCCTCGATGTGAATGTTTATTTATGATTAAGATTGGATTGATTGGTTATGCACGAGAACTAATTGATCGGTTTACCAAGAGTAGTCTTGAATAAACACTCAAACGGGATTACACGACGCAAGTGATTTTCTTGTCATCTAAGACCTCCTATTTGTAATCAACTAATTCAACTAGTCTAAAGACTTGAAGAATGATCAAGTCAATGGTGTGTTGATCATGATCCACTCCTATGTCAACTAATGGTTTAGCTTAGTTCATTCCCTTAGTCTGGTTAAATGTTCAATTCACCCAACCCAAGTAAACAATTAAGTGTGGTAATAAGATCCCTATAAACGTCACTAGATAAGGCAAATTACTAACACCTATTAGTTATATGGAATTGAGTAGTGAAAATATGTATAACAGATTCTAGGGAATTGATCGTTCACCTAGACAACTAAACATATCAATTAAGCTATCTGAGAGTATCTACAAGAGTCGTTCTTACATTCCTATATAGATTAACCGTTTGAACGCAACTTACCCCTTTTGATAAAAGATGGGTAAACACTTGTCACTAGGTGTAAATCAATATACTAAATCAGCAAGATGGTGTTTCTTAGTTGAACAAGTATACTAACTAGTTGAATCGAAAAGATTAAACTTAACAAGAATGGTTCTTGTATTCAAACATCAAACTATCGTGCATGGTAACTATCAATCAAAAGTAAACATTCAACATCTCGGTTATTTATCTAGATGAACATAAAAGGAACTAGCCAACAATCATGCTAGAAAACTTAAACATAACAGTAACAAAGATAGAATTCATTGTAAATACAAGATTGACCTTTTTAGAGTAATCTTGGATGAAGCCCTTGAATGATCCTTGAATCTTCAATAATTTTAGTGTTTAGATGCAATTTGATAAGCTCAAGAACTGTTTTGAATGATATGTTTTCGTCTCTGAACAGAAAGAAAACTGGCACACTTGGAATGAAGCTGGAAAGAGGTTTAAAAAGGCTGAAAAGTAGCTGGAAAGCACTGTGCGCGGCGCGCACATAAGGGGTGCGCGGGGCGCACCACTCACCTACCACACTTTTACTTTCCAGTTCACGATCGCACTCCAATTAGAACGTTTCAGGTATTTGTGCGCGGCGAAGTGCGCGGCGCGCTCTCTTGTGCGCGGCGCGCTCTGTTGAAATTGCGCGGGGCGCTCTCTGGTTTCCATTTTAATCAAATGTTCTGATCAAAGTCTTAAGTGCGCGGTGGTGTGCGCGGATAGTGCGCGGCACGCACTGTAGCTTTCATTTTTCTGTTTCTTCATTTCTTGTTCTGGTTTTGATCTTTGAGTTGTTTCATTCATTATCTTCAACATTTCTTCAAGTGTTTAATGATTCTATGCTTAATTACAATACAACGGAATAATAATGGAAATATTACATATTCGTATGAAATAACCGACGATAGGACTTGATATTGTGACTAATGATATGTCTATTTTGAGTAATATCAATGATCTTCATGGAACTTAAAGATCTAGCTTTATGCATTCAAGATCTTCAAGAACATAAAAGATTCAAGCTTTCTAGCTTTGCAATCTCATAAATTTTGTTAAAAGGATCCAAGCTCTCTAGCTTAGGGTTCCATTACTTTGTTTGATCAAATCTATGTCTTGTTTGTTTGATTGAATGAAAATTTGTAGCTTTTGTTGTAAATAGAAATTCTGTTTGTGTTAAGACTAAGGATATGATGTAACCTTGGTTCATCATCCTTCTAAAACTCTTAAGTGAGTTGTATTCTTACTTGGTCTTAACATTTTGTGTGTTGATGGTTGAATCTTGGTCAAAGTGATGCTACTACATCAATGAGTTGTACACTTGAGGCTACAAGCATCAAGGATGAGAACCGTGATGAGCACCAACCACTAAAAATCCCACCGGAGCACTTGTTTACTGTTTTTCGGGGTCTGATCAGACTCTTTGTATCATGTCCGAAGGAGGATCCTGGAATGATGGGGATATTCTTATATGCATATTGTGAATGTCGGTTACAGGTGTTCAATCCATATGAATAATTATTTTTGTCTCTATGTATGGGACGTATATTTATGAGAACTGAAAATGAAATCTTGTGGTCTATTAAAATGATGGAAATGATTATTTATGTTAAACTAATGAACTCACCAACCTTTTGGTTGACACTTTAAAGCATGTTTATTCTCAGGTACGAAAGAAATCTTCCGCTGTGCATTTGCTCATTTTATAGATATTACTTGGAGTCATTCATGGCATATTTCAAAAGACGTTGCATTCGAGTCGTCGAGTTCATCAAGATTATTATCAAGTCAATTATAGTTGGATATATTATGAAATGGTATGCATGCCTGTCAACTTTCGATGTAATGAAAGATTGTCTTTTCAAAAACGAATGCAATGTTTGTAAAATGTATCATATAGAGGTCAAGTACCTCGCGATGTAATCAACTGTTGTGAATCGTTTATAATCGATATGGACTTCGTCCGGATGGATTATGTAATGACCCGGATTTTTCCGATCGTTCTATACTTATAAGACTAATATTTACATAAATTAAACCTTACCAACATGATAAGCAATCCCAATTTGTTAAGACTTATGTTTTTTTTTTGAAAAGAGTTTTACACAACGTTTGACCGTCCAATTTGACCGATGATATCATGAACTATATAACACACGATAATTATATGATTATGTATATATACATGTCTATAGGGCTGTGCATGGTCCATACCCGGACCGAACCAAGCAATACCCGAACCGGACCGAAACCCAAATTTTTGTGAAAATAGGAACCGAGGACCGGACCATAAATATATGGTTCGGTCCGGTCCGGTTTTAGCATTGGTCCAAATGGTTCGAGTAAAACCCGACCCGTTTTATCATTTTGAAAAAATAATATATATATATATATATATATATATATATATATATATATATATATATATATATATATATATATATATATATATATATATATATATATATATATTATTTTATTCTCATATTTAAAATGCACTTCATATAATTATCAATATACGACATACATAAATGGCAAAACTTAACATATAGATAAAACTAATCCAAGTTTAAAATTAAAATAATAACCAGAACTTCAAAGGACTATATCACGATAATATCTAATAGAATAGTTTTTGTTTACAATAGGTACCCAATCACAATAACTACTAAGATATTTTTTTTACAGTTGTTATCACGTACAAGTTTTGATTATTCAAAACCTACTATGAACATAATGTGTATCGAATGAGGAAGAAAACAAGAAACACAAGAATACAAGATACATGCCTAAACGTAATATAGTATTAAGAAATCGTAGATTGTAATTCGCAATTGTCTTGAAAAAAGAGAAGATATATAGTAACCTTAGAGTTTTTAATCAATTATTAAAGCAAAGAAAATTAATAATACATATAATGTTAATTTATGAAGAAAATAATTCTATGAAGAATACATGTATATATATAAGACCAGTTACTATAGATACTAAGGAATCTGTATTTAGTACAAATTTTACAATATTCATACTTGTTATATATCTAGAGAAGAAGATTATGCACATATATATCGGTTCGGTCCAAAACCATGGTTTTTCGGGTATGACCCGGACCGGACCGAAACCCGAAATAATCAAAATATATGGATCAAGGACCGGACCAAATATTCTCGGGTATTTCGGTTTCGGTTCGGTTCCTCTTCGGTCCTCGGTTTTTTTCGGTTCTACCCGAACCATGAACACCCCTACATGTCTATACATATTTAACTTGATTTAAGGATGGTTTAACATTTCATTGTGAACTAACAACAATGAGTTATAAGTATACTTTGAGACCACTAACTTAAGTTTTCAAAACGATAACTATATGTAACGTTCTTTGACATATATACTTACAATCTATAATGTGTTGGTGATTTATGTCACCAATATGATTTAAGTATAATGGGTTTAATTTGTAACCAAAATAATCTTGATAAATATCGAACAATTTTGGGAAGTGTGGAGTGCACACCTGTTTGAACTTATCTTGATTATAACGGGGGTTCGGGGGCAGCTCCCTCGATAAGTGGGGTCCAAGGGGTGGCAACCCCTGGCGGGGTCCAAGGGTAGAGCTTTATTAAAAATGTCTTAAAATTTTATTTTCGGCCCGGGTTGACCCAAAATAAAAGCCCGGTTTTGAGCTTCTTTTACCGTATCATACCCAGCATCTATACGTATTTACTATTGGTAAATACACATCAAATCCACATCCTTATCAGCCTTAGATCTGCCCTAGATAAGAGGGAATCTTATTTGTAAGCTAGCATACATTATTACTCAAAAATTCAACACAAAAATTTGTCCTTGTTCCCTCAACAACCAGACTGTCCTATAAGTATCACCATCACCTTGGTTTTTCATTTCATTTTTACAACCATCTTTCTCTAACCAAAAACACACTCTTAGGAACTCTAAGTGTTCTTCACAATCTCAGCAAATACTCATGAAGAACTAGCTTCGAGAACAACCTATAATCATCATAAGAAAGTTTAATCAAGATTATTTCCTATCTTTTCCAGTAGCTTTATCCAAGTAACTTGAGGTAGTAACCTTATTCATAATCTTATTCGATTCATATTTATATAGCTATCTTATTTTGTGTTATAAAATTTTTAACAACAAGAACATAGTTTGAATGATTTCAAACCTGTTCGCAAACTAAATAGATCCTTCTAACTTAAATTTTAAAACAAAATTGGGTATCCGAAGCTAGTTTAGCTACGAAATTAATTAGAGTAAAACTAAACTAATCATATCTTTGCTAATTAATATGATATTTTATATATATTTACTTATGATTTGATTTTATATATTTCAGGGCCACCCGTAAACAACACGAGAAGATTAATCATAAGACCTCATGATTGTACGCAACACGTCATTTGACAACACGGTACTTTATGTACGCAACACGTCATTTGACAACATGGTACCATGGGTCGAGATTAATTCTGATCAATACGAATACGATGGGGTCTTTATTTATTTTATTGAGCAACTAATTGTGGACCATTAACAACAGACTGCTAACTACGGACTAAGAAAATATTAAAAGTATTATAAGTATATATATATATGTAACGATTACTTGAAAAGAAAATATGTTGATATATTATATATATGGTTAGGTTCGTGATATCAATCGGAGACCAAGTCGTGTTATATATCTTCAAGGCAAAAGTGAGTATATAGTCCCATTTTTAAACTCTAAATATTTCGGGATGAGAATACATGCATTTTATGATTTACGTTATGGACACAAGTGATTAAAAATATATATTCTACGTTGAGTTGTACCACTGGCATACCTCCCTGTAACTTGGTAACTACTATTTACATGCGGTATTGTAAACGCGAATCCTGTTGATAGATCTATCGGGCCTGACAACCCCAACCGGACTGGACGACCAGTATTCAACGGTTGCACAGTACTTCGTTTCGGTGACTACACTTGGTACGGTGTAGTAAGATTTCATAATAAAGGGAATATGCGACGTTGATTAAATGTTAAGTATGGTTATCAAGTGCTCAACAACTTAGAATATTTTTTATTAAAACGTTTATATATGAAATCTTGTGGTCTATATTTATAACACTGCCGGCATTAAACCTATATCTCACCAACTTTATGTTGACGTTTTAAGCATGTTTATTCTCAGGTGATAACTAAAAGCTTCTGCTGCAACATGTTGAATTTAAGCAAGATCTTGAGTATGCATATTTGTGTCAAAAATAAAACTGCATATCGGAGAATTTGTAATGTAAAATACGTTGGAAATCGTGTTGTTATCATCACATGTAAAATTTGTAAGGCTAAGATTATCGCTAAACGATAATCATTATTATGTTGTTTAAACCTTGTATTTGTAATAAAAGCTATGGTTTGTATTGTAAAAACGAATGCAGTTTTTGAAAAACGTCGCATATAGAGGTCAATACCTCGCGATGAAATCATATGTTATTGTATTCGTCCTTATGGTTAAGGTCGGGTTATGACAGATTAGGATGGGTCTCTACACTTTGGGCTTCTGGAAAATTGATTTTCAGATAGTTCATTTCGAGTAGATGACTTTTTGTTTAAGACTCACCTAAATTCGATATATGGTTTAGGATTTATAGCCTTTTAAAAATCACTACACATTTGTAACGTTGTGCTGAAATTTCTGACCTACTCGCACTTAAACAGTCGCCACGGTTAAACGAAGATGAGTTAGGTTCTGAAACTTGGTCAGCGGTTAGAGGACTCACATACGGAGCCATGGCCACTGACTACGCATCTTTTTGATTCGTATAGAGGTCGTAACAGCTCTCCAAAGTCAGACTATTGTTTCGATCTCTACTCTTGTTAAACTTACTTAGCTTTTATGATGATGATGATGATGACACTTAAACTTAATTTATGCACTTTTAAACTTATGGGAACAACATACTGACCTAGTGACCTTTGACTTAGGTTGATGATCTCTCAGACCGACTTACTACTTGCATACATTTCATATCAACTTTTACTGCTTATTCACTGTGAGTTATAGCATCCCTTTTTACTTTAACTATTTTTTAGACTGAGAATACATGCGCTTTTTATGTTATACATACTAGACACGAGTACTTAAACTTTACATATGTGTGGGTAACCCCTTAGCTCGGTAACGTTTAATCATTGGTTTTCTAACCGTGAATGCGAATCTTAGATATGGATCCATAGGGTTTGACAACCCCACTCGGGCTAGTCGCGCTAGCAGACAACGGGTGTTTAATACTTCGAGGACAAACGCACTCGCCAAGTGCACTTAAAGGGGGTGATATACATTGTAGTGACCCGAACTTTTCCATGTTTATATATATTAATTGAGATTGATATTTACATGATTAAATGTTTCCAACATGTTAAGCAATCAAACTTGTTAAGACTTGATTAATTGAAATATGTTTCATATAGACAATTGACCACCCAAGTTGACCGGCGATTCACGAACGTTAAAACTTGTAAAAATGACATGAGGATATATATATGGATATACATATGGTTAACATGAGATTATGATAAGTAAGTATCTCCATAAGTACATTAACAATGAGTATATACATATAAACAAGACTACTAACTTAAGGATTTCGAAACGAGACATATATGTAACGATTATCGTTGTAACGACATTTAAATGTATATATATCATATTAAGATATATTAATATATCATAATATCATGATAATATAATAATTTAACATCTCATTAGATATAATAAACAATGGGTTAACAACATTAACTGAGATCGTTAACTTAAAGGTTTCAAAACAACACTTACATGTAACGACTAACGATGACTTAACGACTCAGTTAAAATGTATATACATGTAGTGTATTTAGATGTATTAAAATACTTTTGGAAGACTTCAAGACATATATCAAAACACTCATACTTAACAAAAATGGTTACAGTTACTTTTCCATTCTTTTCTTTCATCAAGAATTCTAGTCGTATTCTTACCCGTATTATACACAGCTTCAAAACGTACTTACTATGAGTATATACCAATAGGAACTAGCATGGGATTTCACTCTTGATTATGTCATGCATGACTAATCAATTTTAACTTCTACCATGAGCTAGTCAACTAACTAGAACTCCTTTTAACCCCACTCACCACTCACCAATTACCACTCATCATTCACTCCATTTCACTTCCAATTCTCTTTCTAATTCTCTCTCAACACACACACACTATTATGAACGTATTTTTCCAGTAGTTAATAATCATCTTCATCAAAAATCACTTCAAGAATCAAGCTATAATCATCATAGGAAGAACACTTCAAGAACACTTCAAAAATCCCTTCAAGTTTACTAATTTACTTCCAAGCTTTCTAATCCATTCCAAGTAATCATCTAAGATCAAGAAACCTTTGTTATATACAGTAGGTTATCTTTCTTATTCAAGGTAATATTCATATTCAAACTTTGAATTCAATTTCTATAACTATAAACTATCTTAATTCGAGTAAAAATCTTACTTGAACTTGTTTTTGTGTCATGATCCTACTTCAAGAACTTTCAAGCCATCCAAGATCCTTTGAAGCTAGATCATTTCTTGTCACTTCCAGTAGGTTTACCTACTAAAATTGAGGTAGTAATGATGTTCATAATATCATTCGATTCATATATATAAAACTATCTTATTCGAAGGTTTAAACTCGTAATCACTAGAACATAGTTTAGTTAATTCTAAACTTGTTCGCAAACAAAAGTTAATCCTTCTAACTTGGCTTTTAAAATTAACTACACACATGTTCTATATCTATATGATATGCTAACTTAATGATTTAAAACCTGGAAACACGAAAAACACCGTAAAATCGGATTTACGCCGTCGTAGTAACACCGCGGGCTGTTTTGGGTTAGTTAATTAAAAACTATGATAAACTTTGATTTAAAAGTTGTTATTCTGAGAAAATGATTTTTATTATGAACATGAAACTATATCCAAAAATTATGGTTAAACTCAAAGTAGAAGTATGTTTTCTAAAATGGTCATCTAGACGTCGTTCTTTCGACTGAAATGACTACCTTTACAAAAATTACTTGTAACTTATTTTTCCGACTATAAACCTATACTTTTTCTGTTTAGATTCATAAAATAGAGTTCAATATGAAACCATAGCAATTTGATTCACTCAAAACGGATTTAAAATGAAGAAGTTATGGGTAAAACAAGATTGGATAATTTTTCTCATTTTAGCTACGTGAAAATTGGTAACAAATCGATTCCAACCATAACTTAATCAACTTGTATTGTATATTATGTAATCTTGAGATACCATATACACGTATACAATGTTTCGACCTATCATGTCGACACATCTATATATATTTCGGAACAACCATAGACACTCTATATGTGAATGATGGAGTTAGCTATACAGGGTTGAGGTTGATTCCAAAATATATATAGTTTGAGTTGTGATCAATACTGAGATACGTATACACTGGGTCGTGGATTGATTCAAGATAATATTTATCGATTTATTTCTGTACATCTAACTGTGGACAACTAGTTGTAGGTTACTAACGAGGACAGCTGACTTAATAAACTTAAAACATCAAAATATATTAAAAGTGTTGTAAATATATTTTAAACATACTTTGATATATATGTATATATTGTTATAGGTTCGTGAATCAACCAGTGGCCAAGTCTTACTTCTCGACGAAGTAAAAATCTGTGAAAGTGAGTTATAGTCCCACTTTTAAAATCTAATATTTTTGGGATGAGAATACATGCAGGTTTTATAAATGATTTACAAAATAGACACAAGTACGTGAAACTACATTCTATGGTTGAATTATCGAAATCGAATATGCCCCTTTTTATTAAGTCTGGTAATCTAAGAATTAGGGAACAGACACCCTAATTGACGCGAATTCTAAAGATAGATCTATCGGGCCCAACAAGCCCCATCCAAAGTACCGGATGCTTTAGTACTTCGAAATTTATATCATATCCGAAGGGTGTCCCGGAATGATGGGGATATTCTTATATATATGCATCTTGTTAATGTCGGTTACCAGGTGTTCACCATATGAATGATTTTTATCTCTATGTATGGGATGTGTATTGAAATATGAAATCTTGTGGTCTATTGTTACGATTTGATACATATAGGTTAAACCTATAACTCACCAACATTTTTGTTGACGTTTAAAGCATGTTTATTCTCAGGTGAATACTAAGAGCTTCCGCTGTTGCATACTAAAATAAGGACAAGATTTGGAGTCCATGTTTGTATGATATTGTGTAAAAACTGCATTCAAGAAACTGATTTCGATGTAACATATTTGTATTGTAAACCATTATGTAATGGTCGTGTGTAAACAGGATATTTTAGATTATCATTATTTGATAATCTACGTAAAGCTTTTAAATCTTTATTTATGAAATAAAGGTTATGGTTTGTTTTAAAAATGAATGCAGTCTTTGAAAAACGTCTCATATAGAGGTCAAAACCTCGCAACGAAATCAATTAATATGGAACGTTTTTAATCAATAAGAACGGGACATTTCATACATACGTTAAGTCTAGTTACCGGGTGCCCACGGTTAAGCATATTCTTTATACTGATTTGAAGTGCTGATCTAAACTGTTGGTTGAAGCACTGAAATCTCGTGGTCTACATTACATTACTGATTACAAACAAACTATAGCTCACCAACATTCGTGTTGACTTTTTAAGCGTGTATTTCTCAGGTGCTTAGACGTTGTTGCTTCTGCTGTTAGACTTGCTGTCTTGGTTTTATAGACTTGCTGTTACGGACCTGCTGTGTTAGATTTCTGCTGCATTACTTAGAGATGTCTCAATCATGGAACTTTTATTTTGCATTCGTAACTTACGTTATTTTCAAATAATGGCTTTGTAACGACCTTTGGGTCACATATTTATGTTTATGCTTCTATTCATAGGAAGCACGTTATCTTTTGTAAAACAATTGAAGTTATCTTTTTATGAATGCAAAACTGGTTTTTAAACAGCATATAGTGTTTGACCTTGTAATGGTCCTGTTGTTGATGATCCGTACACGATAATTTTGTACGGGGCGTCACATAGAACTTTCATCATCTTCTTCATCGATATCATCTTTATTAATTCCAATAACGCTTTCAATAATTTCTTCATCAGTCAACAACTGTGCAACTACATTTTCTTCTAGGTGAGTCAGAACATCTTCGACATCCATTGCATTGTGATAACCCAACTCTTTGATCAAATTCTGGAGTTCTTGAGTACTATTAATATATGAATTATTAATTATTAATTTATCGATTAATTAATAATTTTTTTAATTAATAAATTTTAATGATCCCAAGTGTATTATTTTATAGAGTTTCTACTATACTACTCTTTTGTAAATTCACAATCTACCTTTTACCTACCAGTTTTCTAGTTACAGTATTTCTTTGAGGCAAAATATTGTAAATAAAAACACGTTAACATCTAATTTAGTTTGTATTCTAGTTTGTGTTTTTGGGTGAAAGGCCCGCTTTCACCTCTGAAAAGTCGTCCATGCTCATATCAATATCCATTTAAATAATCCATATCCGTATCTAAATTATTTAAGTTCATCCATATCAATTACGAAGCGAGTGAATCCGATGAATATTCACTAAATCGAATGGCCATTCACATCCATATCCATTAACACCTGAAATACATATACAAATACATAAATATAGATATATGCTTACATATTTACTATTACAAATGCATTTACCGTAAGATTTATATCTTGCTTTCAATCTTATAATGAAATAATTATGATATGTTACAGTAAACACGTATAACAAAATAAACATACAAATTACATATTTAATGTTTTAAAGTATATGTTTAATAGTAAATTTAAAAATTATGGTCTATCTTCGTCAAAGATCACACATTCTTGTTGATTATATTTATATTTGTTATACTACGTTCTTTTTTTGTCATCTAAGAAATAATATAACATTATTTTAAATTAATATTCATTATCTCGCTTAATTTAATGGATATGAATATGGATAGATGTACCAAAATTAAATGGATATGAATATAAATAAAAATGAAAAAAACTTAATGAATATAAATAGGAATATGGCATTACCCGATTCATATAGAATCCATTGGCATACAATATTTATTATTCCATATTATATCACTTTTGTTATAATTCAGTAGGCTTATAACTACCTTTAGTGGTTTGATTCTTGATTTAGAATATTAATAATGAAGTGTAAGAACAAAGATGATAATGGAGAGAAAGAAAGAAACACTTTGTAAGTGTGAGAAATGGTGCAAGTTTAATGCTTGCATTCATGAGTATTTATAGCCTAAAATCTCAATATAAAAATACATACTTTGTGTACCAAAATTGACTATATGTATACACCAAAATTGACTATCCATATCTATATTATTATTATTATTATAACACTCCCCCTTGGATAGCAATTTTATTTTGTTGAAGATCAACTATAAATTACTGCCTCGTTAAAAACCTTGCTAAAGAAAACCCAGTGGGAAAAAACTTTAGCTAAGGGAAAAAGAGTGCAGCATGGAGTTGACTCCCCCTCAAGTAGACATCGCTTCAGCTGTTACATCTTTTGAACATGTCTCATGCCAATGTTATGAACGTGTGTTCTGAAAATAGCAGTTGGAAGTGCTTTCGTGAAAAGATCAGCAGAGTTTTTGCTGGATTGAACATATCTCATTTCAATCTCGTTGTCCTTAATGAGATTTTGAGTGTATGAGAAGAATCTAGGAGGTATGTGTTTGGTTCGGTCACTTTTGATATACCCTTCTTTCATCTGTGCTATGCAAGCTGCATTATCTTCATAGATAATTGTTGGACTTTTATCGCGTTCTAGTCCACAAGAATCAGTAATGATTTGTGTCATTGATCTCAACCAAAAACATTCCCGAGTAGCTTCATGTAATGCAATCACTTCGGCATGATTTGACGATGTAGCAACAAGTGTTTGTTTTTGAGAACGCCATGATATTGCAGTACCTCCATTTAGGAATACATATCCAGTTTGAGATTTAGCTTTATGTGGATCAGATAAATAACCTGCATCTGCATAACCAACCAAATCTTGTTTTGATTCGTTAGAATAAAATAATCCTAAATCAGTAGTTCCTCGAAGGTATCGAAATATGTGTTTGATCCCATTCCAGTGTCTTTTGGTAGGAGCAGAGCTGAACCTTGCCAACAAATTAACTGCAAAAGAAATGTCAGGTCTTGTACAATTTGTAAGATACATAAGAGCTCCAATTGCACTAAGATATGGTACTTCTGGTCCAAGAATGTCTTCTTGATCTTCACATGGACGAAATGGATCAGCTTCAACATTGAGTGATCTAACAACCATAGGAGTACTTAATGGTTTTGCCTTGTCCATATTGAAACGTTTCAAAATCTTTTCAGTATATGTTATTTGATGTACAAGTAAACCATTAGGCATATGCTCAATTTGTAAACCAAGGCAATACTTGGTTTTTCCGAGATCTTTCATTTCAAATTCTTTCTTTAGAAGTTGAATGGCTTCATGGATCTCTTTATTTGTACCTATGATGTTAAGATCATCAACATAAACAGCTATGATCACATATCCGGATGTTGTTTTCTTAATGAAAACACAAGGGCAAGTAAGATTATTTGTATACCCTTTGTTATCAAGTAATCACTTAATCGGTTATACCACATACGTCCCGATTGTTTTAACCCATATAAAGATCTTTGTAATTTAATCGAATACATTTCTTTGGGTTTTGCATTTGATGCTTCTGGTACCTTAAATCCTTCAGGTATCTTCATATATATATCACTATCAAGTGATCCATATAGATAAGCAGTCACAACATCCATGAGATGCATTTCTAAATTTTTAGAAACTGCCAGACTGATTAAGTACCTAAAAGTAATTGCATCCATAACAGGGGAATAAGTTTCTTCATAATCAATTCCCGGTCTTTGAGAAAAACCTTGAGCTACAAGTCTAGCTTTATACCTTGTAACTTCATTTTTCTCATTTCTTTTTCGGACAAAAATCCATCTGTATCCTACAGGTTTCACATCTTTAGGAGTGAGAATGATGGATCCGAAAACTTTTCTTTTATTGAGTGATTCTAATTCAGCTCGTATTGCTTCTTTCCATTGAGCCCAATCATGTCTATTTTGACATTCAACCATAGATGTTGGTTCTGGATCATCATCATTATTCATGATGTCATATGCAACATTAAATGAAAATTTCTCATCAAGATTTTTCATTTCATTTCGGTTCCATAATATTTTTGAATATGCATAATTGATTGCAATTTCTGTATTGACATCATCAATCTCCTCTGCAGTAGGAGTACTGATTTGTGGTTCTTCTTGAACACTTTCTTTTACTTCATTATCAGCTGATTTTCTTTTTCGAGGATTTTTATCCTTTGAACCGATTGGTCTTCCACGTTTCTGACGTGGCAAAGATTCATGAGTGACGTTATTGCCAGCTTTTGGAATTTCAATTCGAGCTGGAGTATTTACTGCTGGTATATATGATTTTGTCACCGTTTTTGTATCTGTAAATGCATCAGGCAATTGATTTGCAAGTTCTTGTATATGCATTATCTTTTGAACTTCTGTCTCGCATTCTTTTGTGCGAGGATCAAGATACTTTAATTGAGGTTCACACCATGAAACATCATTTTCTTTATTTTTCATTTCTCCCCCTAATCTAGGGAACAATGTTTCATTAAAATGACAATCAGCAAAACGTACTGTAAAAACGTCACCTGTCATAGGTTCAATATACCTTAATATTGAAGATGTTTCATATCCAACATATATTCCCAACCTCCTTTGAGGACCCATTTTTGTACGTTGTGGTGTCGCAATTGGAACATACACTGCACAACCAAATGTTCTAAGATGGGAAATATTTGGCTCTTGACCAAAAGCAAGTTGTAGGGGGGAATATTTATGACTTGCACTTGGTCTGATGCGAATCAATGCAGCAGCATGTAAAATTGCATGACCCCATATAGATACAGGGAGTTTTGTTCTCATTATCAATGGTCTAGCGATTAACTGTAAACGTTTAATCAATGACTCGGCTAAACCATTTTGTGTATGCACATGAGCAACAGAATGTTCAACAACAATTCCTATAGACATGCAATAGTCATTAAATGCTTGAGATGTAAATTCACCAGCATTATCAAGTCTCACCCTTTTAATGGTGTAATCAGGAAAATGAGCTCTCAATTTAATAATTTGGGCAAGAAATTTTGCAAATGCCACATTACGGCTTGATAACAGACAAACATGAGACCATCTGCTAGATGCGTCTATTAGAACCATGAAATATCTAAATGGTCCACATGGTGGATGAATTGGTCCACATATATCACCTTGAATTCTTTCAAGAAACATTGGTGATTCTTTCTCAACCTTAAGTGGTGAGGGTCTAGTTATCAATTTTCCAAGAGAGCAAGATGTACATGGAACCATTGTATCATGATGGATTTTTCTATCCTTTAGTGGATGTCCATGAGTACATTCAATAATCCTTTTCATCATTGTTGATCCTGGATGGCCTAATCTGTTATGCCATAAACTGAATACACCAGGATCAATATATTTTTCGTTAACTACCATATGTATTTCTGGTACATTTATATGTGTATAATGTAATCCAGAACTAAGTCTTGGCAGTTTTTCAACCACATGACTCTTGTCAGTGATACTTAAATATTTCTCATTTTCTGTTGTCACTGACTGATAATCATACCCGTTAAGGTATATGTCGGAGAAACTCAATAAATTTCTGCTTGACTTGGGAGAAAATAAGGCATCATTTATTAAAAATTTTGTACCATTTGGTAGTATGAAATTTGCCTTTCCTATCCCTTTTATCAAGTTAGCAGGTCCTGATATTGTATGTATAGTTCCTTCCGTTGGTTTTAGATCAATAAAATATTTCTCGGATTTAAGTATAGTGTGTGTAGTTCCACTGTCTGCTATACAGAGATCTCCACCACTTGATTGATGTTGTATTCCAGCAAAATTCATATTGAACTTCATATATAAGAAATAAATAGTGAGTACATTAATATTACACAATATTTTAAACGCAAATAGATAGTACTGAAACATTTAGCAAACATAATGACAAAGACAGACGATATTAAATCGTTTATTTTTCGAAAGACACACAACTTAAACATTCAAGAAATCTTCATATAAATCAGATGGTTTCTCAGTGACTGTTGGATCGACGTTATCCACAAAGTTTACTTCCTTTTCTTTATCTTTCAGCGAATCCTGATACATCTTAACAAGATGTTTAGATGTTCGGCAAGTATTAGCCCAGTGGCCCATTCTACCACATCTGTAGCAAGATTCTTCAGAATTTTTAGAAGAATTTTCTTCAACATCTTGTTTAATGGGCTTGTTTTGTGGTTGATATTTATATTTTCGTGGATTACTATTTCTTTGACCACCACGGCCACGACCACGACCACGTCCACGCCCATTACCATTACCATAAGGATGGTTTCTACCATAGTTATGGCTTTTGGCATGATGATGGTGATGGTTATTATAACCACGACCTTGCCCGCGTCCTTGTCCCTGTTTATAATTATTTGCAGTATTTGCTTCAGGGATTGCAAGTGTACCAGTAGGACGGGATTGCTGATTTTTCATTAATAGCTCATCATTTTGCTCTGCAACTAAGAGATATGAATTAAGTTCAGGATATGTTTTGAACTTTAGCATTCTCAAATTTCTTTGCACTGTGATGTTTGCAGCATTCATTGTGGAGAAAGTTTTCTCCATCATGTCTGCATCACTAATTTCATGTCCACAGAATTTAAGTTGTGAACATGTATTATACAGAGCTGAGCTGTATTCATTTACTTTCTTAAAGTCTTGGAACCTTAATGTTCTCCATTGTTCCATTGCAGCTGGAAGTAAAATTTCTCTTTGATTATTGAATCTGCTTTTGAGACCTTCCCATAAAACATGGGGATCTTCTACAGTCACATAATTATTTTGTAAGCATTCATCAATATGTTGATGAATAAAGCAACATGCCGTAGCTTGTTCTTTTTCAGAACAAGTGTTGTTTTCATTTATGGTTTCAAGAATGCCCATTGATTTAAGATGCATTTTTACTTTTATAACCCATGGCATGTAGTTGTTTCCAGTTGATTCTAAAGGAGTAAATTTAAGCTTTTCCAGATTCGACATTTTCTATTATCAAAAATTAAAACAAACATCATGATAAATTAGAGTCAATTTATATTCATAAGTATATAAACATTAAACATAAATTTAATATAACATAAATGATAAGTAGGTGACAGTGTCGACCATGTGTAAGCAATCATAAATAAATGTTATATAACAAAAATATAAATATTAGTAAACATAAATGAAAATTTGGCGACAGTGTCGACCATATATTTTTTCAGGTGGTATAACCGACCTATATCATTCTGGTGGTATAACCGACCATATATCATTTTGGTGGTATAACCGACCATATATCATTTTGGTGGCAGAGCCAACCATATTTAGTATTAAGATTATCGTGCTGATAACGTGTTATAATTCAGTAGGCTTATAACTACCTTTAGTGGTTTGATTCTTGATTTAGAATATTAATAATGAAGTGTAAGAACAAAGATGATAATGGAGAGAAAGAAAGAAACACTTTGTAAGTGTGAGAAATGGTGCAAGTTTAATGCTTGCATTCATGAGTATTTATAGCCTAAAATCTCAATATAAAAATACATACTTTGTGTACCAAAATTGACTATATGTATACACCAAAATTGACTATCCATATCTATATTATTATTATTATTATAACAACTTTTATCTAGTTTAGTTTAATTTAATGAGAAGACGGCTGATATTTTTGTTTAGAGGTTAACAGAGTATTATTCTTCCACTATCTTGCACTCCGTAGGACACGACAAAAAGTAGTAACATGGGTATCTAATCAAACGGCAGATTGAGTATCGTTCACAACATAAATATACACCACGTACCATTCGAAACATATATTATCCACCTTCAATAACAACCATTAGAACATAAATCAAAAAACATAATGGCAGCTGAAAATTACACTAATGGCAACTCCAAATCCTCATTCAAAATCCCTGAAATAAAGTTCACAAAGCTGTTTATTAATGGAGAGTTTGTTGATTCTGTTTCAGGTGTAATTGTTGTTACTAAGTTCATCAAGTTCTTTAATTTGTTACCTATTAAGTCTTGTTTTTGATTTTGTAATGTTTTGTTATGCAACAGGAAAAACGTTCGAAACGATTGATCCAAGAAGTGAAGAAGTTATTGCGAATATAGCCGAAGGAGATAAAGAAGATGTTGATTTGGCTGTTAAGGCTGCTCGTGAAGCTTTTGATCATGGCCCATGGCCTCGTATGCCCGGTTCGGTACGTATTCCAATACCGTTTTGTCCCTTAGCTATTATCATCAACAAATTCGAGTTGTTTTGGTTTATGGTTTTTGGGTCAAGCTGAAGTAACTTTCAACTGATCTGAACTATGTGTATCATTCTTAATCAATCAATAATAATATACTGTACCAAAATTGATACTGGTAGTTATTAATCCCTACTTCCCATATTTATTATTCCCCACAAAAATCACAAACTTTAGAAAAATTGAATGCACTCTTTTATTAACTTTTCATTTTTACATCTTATTTTTGTACATTTTTTTTTTGTTTTTTTTTTGTTTTACATGCCTAGAGTAAGGGGATAAAAGAATCTTGTTATTCTTATACTTCATATTTTTGAAAGTTGACAATTATTTTGAGTCAACCTAAAAATCAATAAGGAGTAGTAGACAATAGATAAAAAAGGAGTTGGCGTAGTTGTGATGACCTAACTTTCCACATGGGAGGTCGTCAGGGGTTCGACTACCACACGCTGCAGAATTTTCCTTGTTGTTACCCGTCCATTCCACGGGCCTTTGCGGATGTTGTTGGAGTATGGAGACCTTTAAACAACAAGAAAAGTGGTCCTGGTGAGCGATGAGGCGCATCGCTCAAGCGATGAGGCGCATCTGTGATGACCCGGAAATTTCTGACAAAATTTAAACTTAATCCGACACGATAAGCAAAGTCTATGAAGTTGAATCTCAAAATTTTAAACTATTCAAATACCTTTCGATTGTTCTCAACGATTCGCGAACCATTATATGTAAATAGATACATATATATACTATAACTTGAAAACGTAACAAAGTTTTAATTGCATGATACCGTACATTAAACTTATTGGTTTATATATCTATTTGAATATATATAATTTCAAGTTATTTAGTAAACGATAGTAACATTCGTTTATTGATTCGATTGATATTTAGATAAGTTAACTAAAGCGTTTAAGATGAACCAGTAAAACACTAATTTGCTACAGTGTTTTCAAATTGCCACATTACTCAAAATGCTACAGTGTTTTCGAAAATCACTATTTGCTACAGTGAAATTGACTTTGCTACAGTGAATTGCTACAGTAAACACTATTTTAAAATGTATTTTAACAAATAGCGAGACGATGATTTATAGAAGTAAATGACCAAAACACTCAAATGTATAAGTTATAATTTGAGTGATATAATTTAGGGATAATTTAAGTTTATATTGTGACAAAGGTACGAGTCACAAAACGAAAAGTACTAGTTTTATAAGCGTACGAAAATGCGTTCGAGAAACCGGAACCGGGACATAAGTCGATTGATGACGTACGACTTATCGGAACGAAAATTACAAATCAACTATGCACGTGAATTTAATATAATATATAATTAATTATATAAATTATATATATTATATTAATATTTAATTATGTCGACGAACTACAAAACAAATCAAATGTGAGCTGTCATTTAAGCTCATGCGATCGCATGAACATACCAAAGAAGCTCCATGCGATCGCATGGAGGCTGGATCCAGAAAACATCTATAAATTCAGTCGAATTCGTTCCATTTTTTTTCACATATATTACTCCGTATAATATTTATTATTATTATTATTATTATTATTATTATTATTATTATTATTATTATTATTAAGATTATTATTAATCTTATTATTTTTATTATTAGTGTTATTATTTTTGCGATACAAAAATAATAATGTACATAAAATATTACAACGGAGTGCTGTCCAAGTAATTTTCAAAAAGAGTTTCCAAGCGAGCTAGAGCTAAGGAAAATATGGGTTATTACCAAGGAGATTATGGGTAATGTTCGAGGGTATTTTTGTGAAGCAAACCTCGTGTTTATCATTTCCGATGCGTCTACGTGCTTTCCTACAATATTGTATATCAATATTAAACAGTGAGTTTCATTGATCCTTTTTTATACATATTTTTGGGCTGAGAATACATGCGCAGTTTTATAAACTGTTTTACTAAATGGATACAAATACTAAAACTGATTTTGTGTGAGTTTCATTGATCCCTTTTTATACATATTTTTGGGCTGAGAATACATGCGCAGTTTTATAAACTGTTTTACTAAATGGATACAAATACTAAAACTGATTTTGTGTGAGTTTCATTGATCCCTTTTTATACATATTTTTGGGCTGAGAATACATGCGCAGTTTTATAAACTGTTTTACTAAATGGATACAAATACTAAAACTGATTTTGTGTGAGTTTCATATGATCCCTTTTACCCTTTACATTTTTGGGCTGAGAATACATGCAAATGCTTTAATAACTGTTTTACAATAATTATAAAGTGTGAGTTTCATTGCTCCCTTTTTAATTGCTTTTGCAATATATATTTTTGGGCTGAGAATATATGCAATTTATTTTAAACGCAATTGATACAAGTACATACTTAATTCTACACTGAGTTTGAACCGAAAATCCCTTAGCTTTGGTAACTAGTAGCTGCCAGTACATAGGATATGGACTGGTGGGCGCGAATAACAGTATATGGATCCATAGGGCTTGACATCCCCGTCTGTTCCAGGTATAGAAAGAAACTCTAGCCTGAACTATAAAACAGACGTATGCTATTTGAAGTTAGTACACGTTGGATTGCGTGTATTGTACATGTTGGTTGCATGTTAAACGAGGGGTACTTATTATAAACGTTAAGGCTTGGTTACCAGGGTGCTCAACTTTGTAGAACCGATTGATAAACGTTTCGGATGAAACAACTGAAATCTTGTGGTCCACCTTTTATTTAAAACATATTGAAAACGTTTTGAATGAAACAACTGAACTTTTGTAATCCACATTGATATACGGATTATGTGTAATATTAAAACTATGAACTCACCAACCTTTGTGTTGACACTTGAAGCATGTTTATTCTCAGGTTTCTAGAAGTCTTCCGCTGTTTGCTGATACGTGATACAAGTTATGTGCTTGGAGTCATACATGCTATATACAGGAAACTTGCATTCACCAACCATTACCATGTACCTTATTTTGACTATATTGTCAACAGATGTATTATTGTAAACCATTTAAATGGTGATTATCTATACGTAGGAATCATCAGATGTTAAAAACCTGGAATTTATATATTCATTTATGAAATACCTTTTCAAACGAATGCAATGTTACAAAACGTATCACATAGAGGTCAAAACCTCGCAATGGAACCAGATGTTGATGTATTCGTCCAGGTGGATTAGGACGGGTCATCACAGCATCGCTCAAGCGATGAGGCGCATCCATGCAGTGTTTTTTGCCGAAGGTTTTAGATGCGGGGTTTTCAACTGATATGGCGCATCAAACTAGTGAGATGCGACGCATCGTGAGATAGATGTGGCGCATCTTGACCTGGCACTTGAACCTGCAGTTGCAAACTTGGATCTGTCGTAGAAAAGCAAGGTGATGCGGCGCATCGACCTGGAAATCAGCAAGTTGATCAAGTTGCTCAAATGGGTTCCGTATTTTATTGACTAACCTTTTGCTTTAGGTGCAAAGTGGGTACTTTACACCTTGAATTGAGGATGTGATCATGCTAATTCAAGGGTGTAAAGCATGGCTAGTTGGTTCTAAGTTGATGATTACTAGCACACTTGAAGATCAAGTTGTAGTTTGGTTGGTTTCTTGTTTGCTCTATATATAGAGCTCATTCATAGTCATTGTAACACACCACTCTCAAATATTCAGTAAATAAACGATCTCTAGTTGGTCCGTGGACTAAAGCAATCACAACGATTGCATATAACCACGTTATATCTTGTGTCGTTCTTACATTTCTTGCATTTTAATCTTTTGTTCATTAAGTGGGTTGAGTGATCTTGATAGTATCACTACTCGGCTAGTAGTCTTGTAGAATTACTAGCGTTGTTTGGGTCCTAATATCCTAACAACTGGTATCTAGAGCACAAGGTTTCGTTAAGGGAACGATGGTGGAAGATGGAAAGTTTAAAATCGACCGATTCGATGGGAGAGACTTTGGATTTTGGAAGATGCAAATTGAAGATTACTTGTATCAAAAGAAGCTACACCAACCCTTGTTAGAGACCAAGCCCGAAAGCATGAACTATGCCGATTGGACGCTTTTGGATCGTCAAGCTTTGGGTGCTATTCGTCTTTCACTTGCTAAGAACGTTGCATACAACGTTGTGAATGAGAAGACTACGTTTGCTTGCTTGAAAGCACTCTCTAACATGTATGAGAAACCTACAGCTTCAAATAAGGTATTTCTCATGCGTCAATTGTTCAATACTAAGATGAAGGAAGGTACGAGTGCAACGGATCATATCAATGAATTTAATAATATCGTTTCAAGGCTTGAATCTGTAGAGATTAAGTTTGATGATGAACTAAAAGCACTTATCTTGCTTTCATCATTACCGGAAAGTTGGTCGGGTACGGTTACCGCAGTTAGTAGCTCTACGGGAACTACTAAGCTAGCGTTTGAAGCTATAAGGGATTTGATTCTTGGTGAAGATACTCGTAGGATAAACTCGGGAGAATCAACGTCCGGTTCTTTGTTAAGTACCGACAACCGGGGTAGAAAATTTGAACGCGGTGAGAAGAAGGATAGGAAGAAGTCTAAGAAGAGGAATTCATTGAAAGATAGAAGTGAAGTTACTTGTTGGGGTTGCAATCAAAAAGGGCACTTTCAAAGGAATTGCAAAAATGGTTCCGCGAAAGGTGTAAACTTGGCTGAAGGGGAAAGTGATGATGCACTTTTGTGTAGTGTTGAAAATTCTATGGAGTCTTGGATTTTGGATTCGGGAGCTTCGCTTCATGCTACTCATGTCAAAAGCATGATGAAGAATTTTCGTTCATATCAAGGCAAGGTGAGATTGGCGGACAACAAGCAACTCAACATAGAGGGCATTGGAGATGTTGTTTTGAAGACTACTCTTGGTTCTAATTGGACTTTGAAGAACGTAAGGTACATTCCTAAATTGAAAAGGAAACTTATTTCGGTTGGTTAATTAGATGATGTAGGTAACGTGGTTACTTTTGAAAACCGCCAATGGAAGGTGGTTAAGGGTAGTTGTGTAGTGGCTCGTGGACATAAAAGGGGAACTCTTTAGATGGTTGAAGTGTTAGATGAAGACACGGTGGTTGCTACGGTTAATGTTGAGTCCGAATCAACTCTATGGCACCGAAGACTCGGGCATATGAGTGAGAAGGGTATGAAGATGCTTGTTTCGAGTGGGAGAATTCCGGATTTGAAAAAGGTAGAACTTGGGTTTTGCGAACCATGTGTATATGGGAAGCAAAAGAAGGTGACTTTTGGGAAATCGGGGAATGCACCTAAGTTGGAGAAATTGGAGCTCGTTCATACGGATGTGTTTCGTCCAACCAATGTAGAATCACATGGAGGTTCTCGTTATTATGTCACCTTCATTGACGAATCCACTCGAAAGGTATGGATTTATTTTCTTAAAGCTAAATTCGATGTGTTTAATACTTTGTGAAGTGGAAAGCTATGGTAGAAAATGAAACTAACTTGAAAGTCAAGTGCTTGAAGTTGAATAATGGAGGGGAATATGGTAGTCTTGAGTTTAAAGACTATTGTGCAAAGCTCGGTATTCGAATGTTGAAAACGGTACCGGAGACACCGTAACACAATGGGGTCGCCGAACATATGAATCGTACGTTAAATGAAAGGGCTAAGAGTATGAGACTACATGCCAGTTTGCCTAAGATGTTTTGGGCAGATGCAGTAAGCACGGCGGCTTATTTGATAAATAGGGGACCCTCAATGAAATGTCCCGTTCTTATTGATTAAAAACGTTCTATATTAATTGATTTCGTTGCGAGGTTTTGACCTCTATATGAGACGTTTTTCAAAGACTGCGTTCATTTTAAAATAAACCATAACCTTTATTTCATCAATAAAGGTTTAAAAAGCTTTACGTAGATTATCAAATAATGATAATCTAAAATATCATGTTTACACACGACCATTACATAATGGTTTACAATAAAAATATGTTACAACAAAATAAGTTTCTTGAATGCAGTTTTTACACAATATCATACAAGCATGGACTCCAAATCTTGTCCTTATTTAAGTATGCGACAGCGGAAGCTCTTAATAATCACCTGAGAATAAAATGCTTAAAACGTCAACAAAAATGTTGGTGAGTTATAGGTTTAACCTATATATATCAAATCGTAACAATAGACCACAAGATTTCATATTTCAATACACATCCCATACATAGAGATAAAAATCATTCATATGGTGAACACCTGGTAACCGACATTAACAAGATGCATATATTTAAGAATATCCCCATCATTCCGGGACACCCTTCGGATATGATATAAATTTCGAAGTACTAAAGCATCCGGTACTTTGGATGGGGTTTGTTAGGCCCAATAGATCTATCTTTAGGATTCGCGTCAATTAGGGTGTCTGTTCCCTAATTCTTAGATTACCAGACTTAATAAAAAGGGGCATATTCGATTTCGATAATTCAACCATAGAATGTAATTTCACGTACTTGTGTCTATTTTGTAAATCATTTATAAAACCTGCATGTATTCTCATCCCAAAAATATTAGATTTTAAAAGTGGGACTATAACTCACTTTCACAGATTTTTACTTCGTCGAGAAGTAAGACTTGGCCACTGGTTGATTCACGAACCTATAACAATATATACATATATATCAAAGTATGTTCAAAATATATTTACAACAAACTTTTAATATATTTTGATGTTTTAAGTTTATTAAGTCAGCTGTCCTCGTTAGTAACCTACAACTAGTTGTCCACAGTTAGATATACAGAAATAAATCGATAAATATTATCTTGAATCAATCCACGACCCAGTGTATACGTATCTCAGTATTGATCACAACTCAAACTATACATATTTTGGAATCAACCTCAACCCTGTATAGCTAACTCCAACATTCACATATAGAGTGTCTATGGTTGTTCCGAAATATATATAGATGTGTCGACATGATAGGTCGAAACATTGTATACGTGTCTATGGTATCTCAAGATTACATAATATACAATACAAGTTGATTAAGTTATGGTTGGAATATATTTGTTACCAATTTTCACGTAGCTAAAATGAGAAAAATTATCCAATCTTGTTTTACCCATAACTTCTTCATTTTAAATCCGTTTTGAGTGAATCAAATTGCTATGGTTTCATATTGAACTCTATTTTATGAATCTAAATAGAAAAAGTATAGGTTTATAGTCGGAAAAATAAGTTACAAGTCATTTTTGTAAAGGTAGTCATTTCAGTCGAAAGAACGACGTCTAGATGACCATTTTAGAAAACATACTTCCACTTTGAGTTTAACCATAATTTTTGGATATAGTTTCATGTTCATAATAAAAATAATTTTCTCAGAATAACAACTTTTAAATCAAAGTTTATCATAGTTTTTAATTAACTAACCCAAAACAGCCCGCGGTGTTACTACGACGGCGTAAATCCGGTTTTACGGTGTTTTTCGTGTTTCCAGGTTTTAAATCATTAAGTTAGCATATCATATAGATATAGAACATGTGTTTAGTTGATTTTAAAAGTCAAGTTAGAAGGATTAACTTTTGTTTGCGAACAAGTTTAGAATTAACTAAACTATGTTCTAGTGATTACAAGTTTAAACCTTCGAATAAGATAGCTTTATATGTATGAATCGAATGATGTTATGAACATCATTACTACCTTAAGTTCCTTGGATAAACCTACTGGAAAAGTGAAAAATGGATCTAGCTTCAACGGATCCTTGGATGGCTCGAAGTTCTTGAAGCAGAATCATGACACGAAAACAAGTTCAAGTAAGATCATCACTTGAAATAAGATTGTTATAGTTATAGAAATTGAACCAAAGTTTGAATATGATTATTACCTTGTATTAGAATGATAACCTACTGTAAGAAACAAAGATTTCTTGAGGTTGGATGATCACCTTACAAGATTGGAAGTGAGCTAGCAAACTTGAAAGTGTTCTTGATTTTATGTAACTAGAACTTGTAGAATATATGAAGAACACTTAGAACTTGAAGATAGAACTTGAGTGAGATCAATTAGATGAATAAAATTGCAGAATGAAAGTGTTTGTAGGTGTTTTTGGTCGTTGGTGTATGGATTAGATATAAAGGATATGTAATTTTGTTTTCATGTAAATAAGTCATGAATGATTACTCATATTTTTGTAATTTTATGAGATATTTCATGCTAGTTTCCAAATGATGGTTCCCACATGTGTTAGGTGACTCACATGGGCTGCTAAGAGCTGATCATTGGAGTGTATATACCAATAGTACATACATCTAAAAGCTGTGTATTGTACGAGTACGAATACGGGTGCATACGAGTAGAATTATTGATGAAACTGTACGAGGATGTAATTGTAAGCATTTTTGTTAAGTAGAAGTATTTTGATAAGTGTATTGAAGTCTTTCAAAAGTGTATAAATACATATTAAAACACTACATGTATATACATTTTAACTGAGTCGTTAAGTCATCGTTAGTCGTTACATGTAAGTGTTGTTTTGAAACTTTTAGGTTAACGATCTTGTTAAATGTTGTTAACCCAATGTTTATAATATCAAATGAGATTTTAAATTATTATATTATCATGATATTATCATGTATGAATATCTCTTAATATGATATATATACATTAAATGTCTTTACAACGATAATCGTTACATATATGTCTCGTTTAAAAATCATTAAGTTAGTAGTCTTGTTTTTACATATGTAGTTCATCGTTAATATACTTAACGATATGTTTACTTATCATAGTATCATGTTAACTATATATATATCCATATATATGTCATCATATAGTTTTTACAAGTTTTAACGTTCGTGAATCACCGGTCAACTTAGGTGGTCAATTGTCTATATGAAACATATTTCAATTAATCAAGTCTTAACAAGTTTGATTGCTTAACATGTTGGAAAAATTTAATCATGTAAATATCAATCTCAATTAATATATATAAACATGGAAAAGTTCAGGTCACTACAGTACCTACCCGTTAAATAAATTTCGTCCCGAAATTTTAAGCTGTTGAAGGTGTTGATGAATCTTCTGGAAATAGATGCGGGTATTTCTTCTTCATCTGATCTTCACGCTCCCAGGTGAACTCGGGTCCTCTACGAGCATTCCATCGAACCTTAACAATTGGTATCTTGTTTTGCTTAAGTCTTTTAACCTCACGATCCATTATTTCGACGGGTTCTTCGATGAATTGAAGTTTTTCGTTGATTTGGATTTCATCTAACGGAATAGTGAGATCTTCTTTAGCAAAACATTTCTTCAAATTCGAGACGTGGAAAGTGTTATGTACAGCCGCGAGTTGTTGAGGTAACTCAAGTCGGTAAGCTACTGGTCCGACACGATCAATAATCTTGAATGGTCCAATATACCTTGGATTTAATTTCCCTCGTTTACCAAATCGAACAACGCCTTTCCAAGGTGCAACTTTAAGCATGACCATCTCTCTAATTTCAAATTCTATATCTTTTCTTTTAATGTCAGCGTAGCTCTTTTGTCGACTTTGGGCGGTTTTCAACCGTTGTTGAATTTGGATGATCTTCTCGGTAGTTTCTTGTATAATCTCCGGACCCGTAATCTGTCTATCCCCCACTTCACTCCAACAAATTGGAGACCTGCACTTTCTACCATAAAGTGCTTCAAACGGCGCCATCTCAATGCTTGAATGGTAGCTGTTGTTGTAGGAAAATTCTGCTAACGGTAGATGTCGATCCCAACTGTTTCCGAAATCAATAACACATGCTCGTAGCATGTCTTCAAGCGTTTGTATCGTCCTTTCGCTCTGCCCATCAGTTTGTGGATGATAGGCAGTACTCATGTCTAGACGAGTTCCTAATGCTTGTTGTAATGTCTGCCAGAATCTTGAAATAAATCTGCCATCCCTATCAGAGATAATAGAGATTGGTATTCCATGTCTGGAGACGACTTCCTTCAAATACAGTCGTGCTAACTTCTCCATCTTGTCATCTTCTCTTATTGGTAGGAAGTGTGCGGATTTGGTGAGACGATCAACTATTACCCAAATAGTATCAAAACCACTTGCAGTCCTTGGCAATTTAGTGATGAAATCCATGGTAATGTTTTCCCATTTCCATTCCGGGATTTCGGGTTGTTGAAGTAGACCTGATGGTTTCTGATGCTCAGCTTTGACCTTAGAACACGTCAAACATTCTCCTACGTATTTAGCAACATCGGCTTTCATACCCGGCCACCAAAAATGTTTCTTGAGATCCTTGTACATCTTCCCCGTTCCAGGATGTATTGAGTATCTGGTTTTATGATCTTCTCTAAGTACCATTTCTCTCATATCTCCAAATTTTGGTACCCAAATCCTTTCAGCCCTATACCGGGTTCCGTCTTCCCGAATATTAAGATGTTTCTCCGATCCTTTGGGTATTTCATCCTTTAAATTTCCCTCTTTTAAAACTCCTTGTTGTGCCTCCTTTATTTGAGTAGTAATGTTATTATGAATCATTATATTCATAGATTTTACTCGAATGGGTTCTCTGTCCTTCCTGCTCAAGGCATCGGCTACCACATTTGCCTTCCCCGGGTGGTAACGAATCTCAAAGTCGTAATCATTCAATAATTCAATCCACCTACGCTGCCTCATATTCAGTTGTTTCTGATTAAATATGTGTTGAAGACTTTTGTGGTCGGTATATATAATACTTTTGACCCCATATAAGTAGTGCCTCCAAGTATTTAATGCAAAAACAACCGCGCCTAATTCCAAATCATGCGTCGTATAATTTTGTTCGTGAATCTTCAATTGTCTAGACGCATAAGCAATCACCTTCGTTTGTTGCATTAATACACAACCGAGACCTTGCTTTGATGCATCACAATAAATCACAAAATCATCATTCCCTTCAGGCAATGACAATATAGGTGCCGTAGTTAGCTTTTTCTTCAATAACTGAAACGCTTTCTCTTGTTCATCATTCCATTCAAATTTCTTCCCTTTATGCGTTAATGCAGTCAAGGGTTTTGCTATTCTGGAAAAGTCTTGGATGAACCTTCTGTAGTAACTAGCTAGTCCTAAAAACTGGCGTATGTGTTTCGGAGTTTTCGGGGTTTCCCACGTTTCAACAGTTTCTATCTTTGCCGGATCCACCTTAATACCTTCTTTGTTCACTATGTGACCGAGGAATTGAACTTCTTCCAACCAAAATGCACACTTTTAAAACTTAGCATACAATTCTTCCTTCCTCAATACTTCTAACACCTTTCTCAAATGTTCACCGTGTTCTTGGTCATTCTTTGAGTAAATAAGTATGTCATCAATGAAAACAATGACAAACTTGTCAAGGTATGGTCCACACACTCGGTTCATAAGGTCCATGAACACAGCTGGTGCATTAGTTAAACCAAATGGCATGACCATAAACTCGTAATGACCGTAACGTGTTCTGAAAGCAGTCTTTGGAATATCATCTTCTTTCACCCGCATTTGATGATACCCGGAACGTAAGTCAATCTTTGAATAAACAGACGAGCCTTGTAGTTGATCAAATAAGTCGTCGATTCTCGGTAGTGGGTAGCGGTTCTTGATGGTAAGTTTGTTCAACTCTCGGTAGTCGATACACAACCTGAATGTACCATCTTTCTTCTTGACAAACAAAACAGGAGCTCCCCACGGTGATGAGCTTGGTCGAATGAAACCACGCTCTAAAAGTTCTTGTAATTGGCTTTGCAGTTCTTTTATCTCACTGGGTGCGAGTCTGTAAGGAGCACGAGCTACTGGTGCAGCTCCTGGTACAAGATCTATTTGAAATTCAACGGATCGATGTGGGGGTAATCCCGGTAATTCTTTCGGAAATACATCGGGAAATTCTTTTGCAATGGGAACATCATTGATGCACTTTTCTTCAGTTTGTACTTTCTCGACGTGTGCTAGAACAGCATAGCAACCTTTTCTTATTAGTTTTTGTGCCTTCATATTACTAATAAGATGTAGCTTCGTGTTGCCCTTTTCTTCGTACACCATTAAGGGTTTTCCTTTTTCTCGTATAATGCGAATTGCATTTTTGTAACAAACGATCTCTGCTTTCACTTCTTTCAACCAGTCCATACCGATTATCACATCAAAACTCCCTAACTCTACTGGTATTAAATCAATCTTAAATGTTTCGCTAACCAGTTTAATTTCTCGATTCCGACATATATTATCTGCTGAAATTAATTTACCATTTGCTAATTCGAGTAAAAATTTACTATCCAAAGGCGTCAAAGGGCAACTTAATTTAGCACAAAAATCTCTACTCATATAGCTTCTATCCGCACCCGAATCAAATAAAACGTAAGCAGATTTATTGTCAATAAGAAACGTACCCGTAACAAGCTCCGGGTCTTCCTGTGCCTCTGCCGCATTAATATTGAAAACTCTTCCGCGGCCTTGTCCATTCGTGTTCTCCTGGTTCGGGCAATTTCTAATAATGTGGCCCGGTTTTCCACATTTATAACAAACTACATTGGCATAGCTTGCTCCGACACTACTTGCTCCGCCATTACTCGTTCCGACACCATTTGTTCCTTTCGTTCTATTAACCCCTGGTCCGTAGACCTAACACTTCGCCGCGCTATGACCATTTCTTTTACACTTGTTGCAAAATTTGGTGCAGAACCCCGAGTGATACTTTTCAAACCTTTGGCATAGCTGTTTCTGATTGTTGTTGTTGTTGCGGTTATTATTGTTGTTGAGATGATTGTTGTAGTTGCTGTTGTTGTTGTTGTTGTTGGGCCGTTTGTTGTAGTTGCGATTGATGTTGCGATTGTTGGGATAATTGTTGCGATTGCTGTTGTTGTTGTATTGGTGATTCTTATCACCATTTTCCTCCCACTTTCTTTTGACTTGCTTCACATTGGCCTCTTCAGCAGTCTGTTCTTTAATTCTTTCTTCAATCTGGTTCACTAGTTTGTGAGCCATTCTACATGCCTGTTGTATGGAGGCGGGCTCGTGTGAACTTATATCTTCTTGGATTCTTTCCGGTAATCCTTTCACAAACGCGTCGATCTTCTCTTCCACATCTTCGAATGCTCCCGGACACAATAGGCACAATTCTGTGAATCGTCTTTCGTACGTGGTAATATCAAATCCTTGGGTTCGTAACCCTCTAAGTTCTGTCTTGAGCTTATTGACCTCGGTTCTGGGACGGTACTTCTCGTTCATCAAGTGCTTGAATGCTGACCACGGTAGTGCGTACGCATCGTCTTGTCCCACTTGCTCTAGATAGGTATTCCACCATGTTAACGCAGAACCTGTGAAGGTATGCGTAGCGTACTTCACTTTGTCCTCTTCAGTACACTTACTTATGGCAAACACCGATTCGACCTTCTCGGTCCACCGTTTCAATCCGATCGGTCCTTCGGTTCCATCAAATTCCAAAGGTTTGCAGGCAGTGAATTCTTTGTAGGTGCATCCTACACGATTTCCTGTACTGCTAGATCCAAGGTTATTGTTGGTATGTAGTGCAGCCTGTACTGCGGCTATGTTTGAAGCTAGAAAAGTACGGAATTCCTCTTCATTCATATTCACTGTGTGTCGAGTAGTCGGTGCCATTTCCTTCAAAATAGTCAAATGGAACAAGTTAATCATACAGAATATTAAGAGTAGTTAATAGTATTTCGTAGCATAATATGAACTCATTTATAAAAGCTTTTTCTTCATATTAGCGTTTTATAAGTTTAAATTCGGGTAGTACCTACCCGTTAAGTTCATACTTAGTAGCTAATATACAATTCAACTACTACAATTCTATATGAAAAACTGATTATAATAATATTTCGCGTTCAAACTTTTACACAATATTTTACAAACTTACAATACCGCTTATTTTACATATAGCATGAAATATAACACACAATAAATTTGATACAAGATGGTTGTGAAGATAATTCTAGCTAGTACACAAGTCGTTCAGCAAAGGCAATAAAGACACGTAATTCATACGTCCAGAAACAAGTCATGCATTCTGGTTTTACTAGGATTACTTCCCATCCTTGGTCTTGTGGAACATAACCGTTATGGCCGTTGATAAGACAGCGTGTTGTAACGTCGTCAAAGGGACGAGGGTTACGTAATGTCCAACAGTCCCGTAACAATCTAAAAACCTCATTTCTTACCCCAATTACCGACTCCGTCACTTGTGGGAACGTTTTGTTTAATAGTTGTAGCCCGATGTTCTTGTTCTCACTTTGGTGAGAAGCGAACATTACTAATCCGTAAGCATAACATGCTTCTTTATGTTGCATGTTAGCCGCTTTTTCTAAATCACGAAATCCAATATTCGGATATATTGAGTCAAAATAATTTCTTAACCCATTGCGTAAAATAGCATTTGGGTTCCCCGCAATATATGCGTCAAAGTAAACACATCGTAACTTATGGATTTCCAAATGTGATATCCCCCATCTTTCGAACGAAAGCCTTTTATAAACCAAGGCATTCTTGGAACGTTCTTCGAATGTCTTACAAACGGATCTCGCCTTAAATAGTTGTGCCGAAGAATTCTGACCGACTCTAGACAAGATTTCATCAATCATGTCTCCGGGTAGATCTCTTAAAATATTGGGTTGTCTATCCATTTTGTGTTTTTATACTGTAAAATAGACAAGAGTTAGATTCATAAAAAAATACTTATTAATACAAGCAATTTTTACATATATCATAAAGCATAAGCACACTATATTACTTATATTACACCACACGAATACAACTATCTTATTCCGACTCGCTTGTTTCTTCTTCTTCGGTTTTGGTTCGTTTTGCCAAGTTTCTAGGGATATATGATGTTCCCCTAATACGAGCCGTCGTTATCCACATTGGTTTAGAAAAACCTGGTGGTTTAGAGGTTCCCGGGTCATTGTTACAACTTAAGGACTTCGGGGGTTGACGATACATATACAGTTCATCGGGGTTGGAATTAGATTTCTTTATTTTTATGCCCTTTCCCTTATTATTTTCTTTTGCCTTTTTAAATTCAGTTGGGGTAATTTCTATAACATCATCGGAATTCTCGTCGGAATCTGATTCATCGGAGAATTGGTAATCCTCCCAATATTTTGCTTCCTTGGCGGAAACACCATTGACCATAATTAACCTTGGTCGGTTGGTTGAGGATTTTCTTTTACTTAACCGTTTTATTATTTCCCCCACCGGTTCTATTTCTTCATCCGGTTCCGATTCTTCTTCCGGTTCCGATTCTTCTTCCGGTTCCGACTCTTCTTCCGGTTCCTCTTCGGGAACTTGTGAATCAGTCCACGAATCATTCCAATTTACATTTGACTCTTCATTATTATTAGGTGAGTCAATGAGACTTGTTCTAGAGGTAGACATCTATCACATAATATCAAACGCGTTAAGAGATTAATATATCACATAATATTCACATGTTAAAAATATATAGTTTCCAACAAAATTTGTTAAGCAATCATTTTTCAAGTAAACACGGTCGAAGTCCAGACTCACTAATGCATCCTAACAAACTAGATAAGACACACTAATGCAAAATTCTGGTTCTCTAAGACCAACGCTCGGATACCAACTGAAACGTCCCGTTCTTATTGATTAAAAACGTTCCATATTAATTGATTTCGTTGCGAGGTTTTGACCTCTATATGAGACGTTTTTCAAAGACTGCATTCATTTTAAAATAAACCATAACCTTTATTTCATCAATAAAGGTTTAAAAAGCTTTACGTAGATTATCAAATAATGATAATCTAAAATATCCTATTTACACACGACCATTACATAATGGTTTACAATACAAATATGTTACAACAAAATAAGTTTCTTGAATGCAGTTTTTACACAATATCATACAAGCATGGACTCCAAATCTTGTCCTTATTTAAGTATGCGACAGCGGAAGCTCTTAATAATCACCTGAGAATAAACATGCTTAAAACGTCAACAAAAATGTTGGTGAGTTATAGGTTTAACCTATATATATCAAATCGTAACAATAGACCACAAGATTTCATATTTCAATACACATCCCATACATAGAGATAAAAATCATTCATATGGTGAACACCTGGTAACCGACATTAACAAGATGCATATATTTAAGAATATCCCCATCATTCCGGGACACCCTTCGGATATGATATAAATTTCGAAGTACTAAAGCATCCGGTACTTTGGATGGGGTTTGTTAGGCCCAATAGATCTATCTTTAGGATTCGCGTCAATTAGGGTGTCTGTTCCCTAATTCTTAGATTACCAGACTTAATAAAAAGGGGCATATTCAATTTCGATAATTCAACCATAGAATGTAGTTTCACGTACTTGTGTCTATTTTGTAAATCATTTATAAAACCTGCATGTATTCTCATCCCAAAAATATTAGATTTTAAAAGTGGGACTATAACTCACTTTCACAGATTTTTACTTCGTCGAGAAGTAAGACTTGGCCACTGGTTGATTCACGAACCTATAACAATATATACATATATATCAAAGTATGTTCAAAATATATTTACAACAAACTTTTAATATATTTTGATGTTTTAAGTTTATTAAGTCAGCTGTCCTCGTTAGTAACCTACAACTAGTTGTCCACAGTTAGATATACAGAAATAAATCGATAAATATTATCTTGAATCAATCCACGACCCAGTGTATACGTATCTCAGTATTGATCACAACTCAAACTATACATATTTTGGAATCAACCTCAACCCTGTATAGCTAACTCCAACATTCACATATAGAGTGTCTATGGTTGTTCCGAAATATATATAGATGTGTCGACATGATAGGTCGAAACATTGTATACGTGTCTATGGTATCTCAAGATTACATAATATACAATACAAGTTGATTAAGTTATGGATGGAATATATTTGTTACCAATTTTCACGTAGCTAAAATGAGAAAAATTATCCAATCTTGTTTTACCCATAACTTCTTCATTTTAAATCCGTTTTGAGTGAATCAAATTGCTATGGTTTCATATTGAACTCTATTTTATGAATCTAAACAGAAAAAGTATAGGTTTATAGTCAGAAAAATAAGTTACAAGTCATTTTTGTAAAGGTAGTCATTTCAGTCGAAAGAACGACGTCTAGATGACCATTTTAGAAAACATACTTCCACTTTGAGTTTAACCATAATTTTTGGATATAGTTTCATGTTCATAATAAAAATAATTTTCTAAGAATAACAACTTTTAAATCAAAGTTTATCATAGTTTTTAATTAACTAACCCAAAACAGCCCGCGGTGTTACTACGACGGCGTAAATCCGGTTTTACGGTATTTTTCGTGTTTCCAGGTTTTAAATCATTAAGTTAGCATATCATATAGATATAGAACATGTGTTTAGTTGATTTTAAAAGTCAAGTTAGAAGGATTAACTTTTGTTTGCGAACAAGTTTAGAATTAACTAAACTATGTTCTAGTGATTACAAGTTTAAACCTTCGAATAAGATAGTTTTATATGTATGAATCGAATGATGTTATGAACATCATTACTACCTTAAGTTCCTTGGATAAACCTACTGGAAAAGAGAAAAATGGATCTAGCTTCAACGGATCCTTGGATGGCTCGAAGTTCTTGAAGCAGAATCATGACACGAAAACAAGTTCAAGTAAGATCATCACTTGAAATAAGATTGTTATAGTTATAGAAATTGAACCAAAGTTTGAATATGATTATTACCTTGTATTAGAATGATAACCTACTGTAAGAAACAAAGATTTCTTGAGGTTGGATGATCACCTTACAAGATTGGAAGTGAGCTAGCAAACTTGAAAGTATTCTTGATTTTATGTAACTAGAACTTGTAGAATATATGAAGAACACTTAGAACTTGAAGATAGAACTTGAGAGAGATCAATTAGATGAAGAAAATTGAAGAATGAAAGTGTTTGTAGGTGTTTTTGGTCGTTGGTGTATGGATTAGATATAAAGGATATGTAATTTTGTTTTCATGTAAATAAGTCATGAATGATTACTCATATTTTTGTAATTTTATGAGATATTTCATGCTAGTTGCCAAATGATGGTTCCCACATGTGTTAGGTGACTCACATGGGCTGCTAAGAGCTGATCATTGGAGTGTATATACCAATAGTACATACATCTAAAAGTTGTGTATTGTACGAGTACGAATACGGGTGCATACGAGTAGAATTATTGATGAAACTGAATGAGGATGTAATTGTAAGCATTTTTGTTAAGTAGAAGTATTTTGATAAGTGTATTGAAGTCTTTCAAAAGTGTATAAATACATATTAAAACACTACATGTATATACATTTTAACTGAGTCGTTAAGTCATCGTTAGTCGTTACATGTAAGTGTTGTTTTGAAACTTTTAGGTTAACGATCTTGTTAAATGTTGTTAACCCAATGTTTATAATATCAAATGAGATTTTAAATTATTATATTATCATGATATTATCATGTATGAATATCTCTTAATATGATATATATACATTAAATGTCTTTACAACGATAATCGTTACATATATGTCTCGTTTAAAAATCATTAAGTTAGTAGTCTTGTTTTTACATATGTAGTTCATTGTTAATATACTTAACGATATGTTTACTTATCATAGTATCATGTTAACTATATATATATCCATATATATGTCATCATATAGTTTTTACAAGTTTTAACGTTCGTGAATCACCGGTCAACTTGGGTGGTCAATTGTCTATATGAAACATATTTCAATTAATCAAGTCTTAACAAGTTTGATTGCTTAACATGTTGGAAACATTTAATCATGTAAATATCAATCTCAATTAATATATATAAACATGGAAAAGTTCAGGTCACTACACTCAACACCGTTGGGTTTCCGAATTCCCGAGGAAGAATGGCAAGGCAAGAAGGTTAGCTATGGTCATCTTAGGATCTTTGGGTGTAATGCATATGTGAAGACCAAAGATGCGGATAAAGACAAGCTTGAAGCTAAGTCAAAGAAGTGTATTTTCATAGGCTACGGGTCGGATGAAATGGGTTATCGTTGTTGGGACAACGAAGCTAGAAAAGTAATTCGTTCGCGAGATGTTACTTTTGATGAAGATTCGGTCTATGGAAAACCGGAAACGGGGAGTCCTAAACCGAGTCAAGTTACTTTTGACGATGTTTCTATTGATGATCTTGTAGGTTCTAGTGGGAGTTTGGGAAACAATGAATTGCCGAATGACGGTGAGGCGTCGAAAAATGCTAATGATAGGGATGATTCGGAAAGCGGTGATGATTCCGAACATAGTGCGAGTTCTAGTGATGAGGAGGACACAAATGAAACCGGTCAAACCATTCCAGTTACTCCTACACCAAGACGCTCGACTAGAGTGCCCAAACCTAATCCTAGGTATTCTCCATCAGCAAACTACTTGATCTATACCGAGAATGGTGAACCCGAAAGTTACTTTGAGGCAAGAAAAACAAAAGAATCCATACAATGGGAGCTTGCCATGAAAGAAGAGATGAGATCACTTGAGAAGAACAAGACTTGGTCACTAGTGAAGTTACCTCATGATAAAAGGGTATTGCAAAGCAAATGGGTGTATAGATTCAAGAATGAGTTAGATGGCAAGAGAAGGTACAAGGCTCGCTTGGTAGTCAAAGGCTTTCAACAAAAGGAAGGGGTTGACTACAAAGAGATATTTTCATCGGTAGTTAAAATGACTACTATCCGTTTGGTACTTTCTATGGTTGCATCCGAAGACTTACATCTTGAGCAACTAGATGTAAAAACTGCATTCTTACATGGTGATCTTGTTGAAGAGATCTACATGAGGCAACCCGAGGGCTTTGAGGTAAAGGGTAAAGAGAAGTGGGTTTGTAAGCTAAAGAAAAGTTTGTATGGATTGAAGCAAGCACCTCGGCAATGGTACCTGAAGTTTGACGAGTTTATGAAGAAGATTGGTTTCTTAAGATGTGAAGCGGATCACTGTTGCTACTTGAAGAAATTCAAATCTTCTTACATAATCTTATTGTTGTATGTTAATGACATGTTGCTTGCAGGTTCTAACATGTCCGAAATTAACAAGTTGGAGGGATTACTTTCTCGAGAATTCGAGATGAAGGATCTTGGTGGTGTTAAGCAAATACTTGGCATGAGTATTGTGCGTGATCGTGTGAAGGGTACTCTATACTTGTCTCAATCTAAATATATTGAGAAAGTAGTAGAGAGATTCAACATGGAAGATTCAAAGGCTCGTTCTATGCCTTTGAGAAGCACCTTAAAACTATCGAAAAGTCAATCACCAAAGACGGAAAGAGACAAGAAGGATATGGAAAAGGTTCCATATGCATCGACCGTGGGTAGTATTATGTATGTCATGGTTTGTACAAGACCTGATATTGCTCAAGCAGTGGGACTTGTAAGTCGTTATATGTCTAATCCGGGGAAAGAGCATTGGGAAGCGGTCAAATGGTTGCTTCGTTATTTGAAAGGTACTTCTAATATGGGATTGTGTTTCTCTAAGAACAATCTCATACTTAGAGGTTATGCGGATGCTGATTTGGGTGGATGTGATGATTCGGGGAAAAATTACTACGGGTTATGTTTTCACAATGGGGAAGACGGCGATTAGTTGGTTATCTCGATTTTAAAAGATTGTTGCTTTGTCAACCACCGAAGCCGAATACATGGCTATTGTGGAAGCTTCTAAAGAGCTAGTGTGGTTGAAGAACTTCTTAGGCGAGTTGGGTAAAAGACAAGACTATTGCGTCTTGTATTGTGATAATCAAAGTGCGGTTCATCTTGGGAAGTATCCGGTATTTCATAGTCGAACGAAACACATCAAGATAAGGTATCATTTTATTCGACAACATATAAATGATGGCACTTTATTCTTGGAGAAAATCCTTGGTACGAAGAATCATGCCGATATGTTTACTAAGGTGGTTACGACGGAGAAATTGAGGTTTTGCATTACCTCAATTGGTCTTCTCATGAATTGATGAGAGAAGACCCCAGCTAGAGATGTGAATGGTGTTACAAAGTTTAACAAGTAGTATTGAAGACCTTTTATCGAAAGTCTACTCATCCGAAGTATGTGTTGAGCGTGCGTGTCCCAAATGGTATTTGGCGGTAATCAAAGGTGGTTTAATGTTCTTGGTTAATTAATTGATATGATTGGAGTTTTGTTAAAAGTCTCCAAGTGGGAGATTTGTTGGAGTATGGAGACCTTTAAACAACAAGAAAATTGGTCCTGGTGAGCGATGAGGCGCATCCATGCAGCGTTTTTTGCCGAAGGTTTTAGATGCGGGGTTTTCAACTGATATGGCGCATCAAACTAGTGAGATGCGGCGCATTGTGAGATAGATGTGGCGCATCTTGACCTGGCACTTGAACCTGCAGTTCAGGGGCGGAACATTTAAGGGACCAAAGGGGGTATCCGCCCCCCCTCGATTTCGAAAAAAAAAATTTACACTAAAAAAAAATTTTAAGAAAAAATAAGATTTTTTTTAGTGTTTACCCCCCTTCGATTAGTTTAGCCCCCTCCCGAGTCGGGGTCAAGTTCCACCACTGCTGCAGTTGCAAACTTGGATCTGTCGTGGAAAAGCAAGGTGATGCGGCGCATCACCCATGAGATGCGGCGCATCGACCTGGAAATCAGCAAGTTGATCAAGTTGATCAAGTTGCTCAAATGGGTTCCGTATTTTATTGACTAACCTTTTGCTTTAGGTGCAAAGTGGGTACTTTACACCTTGAATTGAGGCTGTGATCATGCTAATTCAAGGGTGTAAAGCATGGCTAGTTGGTTCTAAGTTGATGATTACTAGCACACTTGAAGATTAAGTTGTAGTTTGGTTGGTTTCTTGTTTGCTCTATATATAGAGCTCATTCATAGTCATTGTAACACACCACTCTCAAATATTCAGTAAATAAACGATCTCTAGTTGGTCCGTGGACTAAAGCAATCACAATGATTGCATATAACCACGTTATATCTTGTGTCGTTCTTACATTTCTTGCATTTTAATCTTTCGTTTATTAAGTGGGTTGAGTGATCTTGATAGTATCACTACTCGGCTAGTAGTCTTGTAGAATTACTAGCGTTGTTTGGGTCCTAATATCCTAACAGATGTCTTGCGTTCGAACCTCACCCCGAGGGGGTTTTATCACACTCGATACCCGTATGGATTCGTCGTGGGGTTTTCTCCTGAGGGGCGGTAGAACTGTAATAGTTCAACCAAAGATATATGATCGAGTGAGTGGGTTCCAACATCGTGTTCGCGCCTCCGTCAGTGACTCCTAACCGCCGTTAAAAAAAATTGGAGAATAAATATGTGACGAAAGAAGTATATTCATTTATTTGTATACTTTTACAAAGTTAAATATTCTTAAGCAACTGTTCAAAATTGATGTAACAGGAGAAGAAAAAGATAATGATGAAATTTGTGGATTTAGTTGAACAAAACATTGAGGAATTAGCTGCTTTGGACGCCATTGATGCCGGCAAGGTGTTCTCTCATGGCAAGATCAGGGAAATTCCTTTTGGAGCTAGCATACTTAGGTCCGAATTGAACTTTATACTCATAGTAAAAATAGTACTTTCTATGCACTTATTATATGTGTGAACTGTACACTTTACTTACTGTAAATAAATGTATCAGAAATTATGCAGGTGCAGCTGATATGTTATACTCAAAGACAGTGAAACTAAACGACCAATTGCAAGGCTACACATTAAACAAACCTATCGGTGTCGTTGGGCATATTATCCCATGGAACTTCCCCTGTGGAATGTTCTTTTTCAAAGTTAGCCCAGCCATGGCTGCAGGGTGCACCATGGTGGTCAAACCAGCTGAACAGTCTCCACTTTCGGCTCTTTATTGTGCTCATTTAGCCAAACTGGTATGTATTTGATCATAAACTATATTTTAATATTTCATATAGTTTTTTTTTTTTTCTGTGTACATATATAGGGGTTCTTGAGTACGATTGATGTTTAAATGTATGAGTGTGAATGAATTAGGCAGGAGTGCCTGATGGGGTGATTAATGTAGTAACTGGATATGGGCCCACAGCAGGGGCTGCGATAAGTTCTCATATGGATATTGATTGTTTGAGTTTTACTGGGTCGACTGAAGTGGGCCGACTAGTAATGCAAGCTGCTGCAACAAGTAATTTGAAATCGGTGTCTCTCGAGCTTGGGGCCAAATCCCCTCTCATAATCTTTGACGATGTGGATGTTGATGACACTGTTAAGCTTGCTCTTATGGGCGGGTTCGCTAACAAGGTATATATATATATATATATATACACACACACACACACAACGTCTGATTCATAGTATATCTTATTTTTTACGCATATAGTACCACATATAAATTGTGGTAAGATTAGATAATTAAGTACATTAGTTACTGTGGTTTCTATTTTATATATATATATATATATATATATATATATATATATATATATATATATATATATATATATATATATATATATACACACACACACACAAACAACGTCTGATTCATAGTATATCTTATTTTTTACGCATATAGTACCACATATAATTTGTGGTAAGATTAGATAATTAAGTACATTAGTTACTGTGGTTTCTATTATACCAGATGATTTGGGTCAACTTGACTCGTACCCATTTTGACCCATATCAAGAAATTATCGTTTATGGTTTACATGTTTCTTTTAACTGTAGCTCAACCAATCAGTGCCATTTCTTTATGGACTTTGTATTGGTCAATTTTCCATAATATTTACTAGTCAGAGTTCATATAACAATTACTTTTGTTCATATTCAGGGTGAATTTTGCGTGTGTAGCTCGAGGATATTCGTTCAAGAAGGAATCTATGATGAATTTGTGACCAAGTTTGCCCTATATGCAAAAGGAATAACTGTTGGTGACCCATTTGATCCTTCAAGCATTCAAGGACCTCAAGTAATCAGAAGTTTTTTCATATACAAATTTCTAACTCTTTCATAAACATGCATCTCTTGTTACAGTTTTAACAGTTAAATTTATAGGTTGATAAGGCACAATATGAGAAAGTACTTTCGTATATCGAACATGGAAAACGACAAGGTGCAACCTTACTAACTGGAGGAAAGCCTTGCGGCGAAAAGGGTTACTATATCGAGCCGACAATCTTCACAGATGTTACAGTAAGTTCCCTTAAGTTGCAGTTCAAAATATTAAAATATGCATACATTTACTCCTATAAACATTTACTTTGTTTTTGATGTTTTCAGGATGACATGCTTATTGCAACAGATGAAATATTTGGCCCTGTTATATCTGTCATTAAGTTCAAGTAAGATTAGATTCATAAAGAATATCAAATATTTCAAGTAAGATTAGATTCATAAAGAATATCAAATATTACATTTAAGCCGTAGTTAATGTACATATTTATAAAGCAGTGGTTATTATAAAATCATTTCTGGAATAATCAATTCATGTTATGTATTAAATTTATTTATTTTATAGGACGATTGAAGAGGCGATTGCTAGAGTGAATTTGACACGTTATGGTTTAGCAGCAGGGATAGCGACTAAGGACTTGAACATAGCAAACACTGTTTCAAGATCAATTCATGCCGGGATTATTTGGATGAACTGTTACTTGGCGTTTGATGCGGATTGCCCTTACGGAGGTTATAAAATGAGCGGATTTGGAAGGCAGTTTGGAATGGAAGGTTTATACAAGTATATTCAAGTTAAATCAATTGTCACACCAGTTCAAAATCTCCATGTTTGGAATGGAGGTCAGTCACGCCCACGTCGCACGCTTCGTCGCTAGTCTCCCCACTCCCCACTCCCGTCGCCTGGTGCCGTCCCCCTTCGGTCAGTCGCATAGGCGACGTGAAATGCACCCTTCAGTTTTTTTTTTTTTTTTTTTTATATCCAATTTTATGTTTTAATGAAATGCACCCTTCGGATTTTTTTATCCAATTTATTTATCCAATTTTATTTTTTTATGAAATGCACCCTTCAGCTTTTTTTTATCCAATTTTATTTTTTTATGCAATGCACCCTTCGGCTTCTTTCGGTTTGTATTTTTATTTTTAGGACTTGTAATTTTTTTTTTTTTAATTTTTAGGTTCGTAATGTTTTTCTTTTAATTTTTAGGTTCGTAATGTTTTTCTTTTTATTTTTAGGAATCGTGATTTTTTTTATTTTAATAAAAGTTATTTTATTTATGTTAATTTTTGTAATTTTATTAATTTTTGTTATATTTAAAATCATTAAAATAATAATAAAAATAAAAACTGACATAACCCAAGTGATATAGGTCACCACTCCCCACTTTTTCTGACTCAGCAAGTCAGGTCTGATATGACAACTGTCCTCAGTCACCACTCCCAGTGCTCTAAATAAATGTAATTATCACTAAAATCTAGTATCTTGGTTATACAAGCATGCATGTTATCTTTGAACAGTTTCAATTAAACTTCCGGGAGAAATGAGAATTTTTAGTTTATGGCACACCAAAATATCGTAAGAACTTTAAGGTAAAAACACATTTTATCAATAAAGAAATAGCTACTCAAGAAATTAAATAAGTCGTTCTTATATATATACTTGTATAACTTCTATATATACTAAAAAAGTAGTTAAGTAGGTCTTTTTGGATATACAATTTTAAATATACTTTACATGATTTCCAACTCATTTGACATGTTTCCTATTAAATCAATTTTTCTTGTATATATAATAAAGTTAACCCAAAATAACCTATTCAATAGTAAATGGGTCTCACTTAGTCACTTACTACCTCAAGTAATTACATTTCATACTTAGTCATTTGGAAACATGAGGCTTAAAAGTTGTGTAAGAAAAATACTTACCAAGTGCTCTAACAAACTACAGTTGATATGTGAAATCAGAGCCTGCAAGTTCAAAACAGATTCTAAGATTAAGTCGTTGCATCACATTAGATCCATGGTCTTCTTAACTGATATTAAAAGCTTGCAAAGTCACCTTCAGAAACACCATATATAGAATCTACTAAGCTCATTGTTATTGATACAAGAACAATTGACTTCTACTTTGTTCCAAAACATATATATCACAACCTTAATAATACAAATGATCGAACACCTAATGTATGTATAGTCAGTCAGTTACTACGTAACTGAATATCAATATCATTAATATCAAGTATTTTCGAAGAAAAGGTTACAGTATATCTAAACCAATCCCAAAGTTAAAAATCAAAAATATAAACCATCAATCAAATCAGTTGATGTTCTTAAAGTAAAATCTTCATGTACTTTTAGCTGGTCACCTTGGCCAATTATATGTCCAATTTGGGAGATGTATATACCCACTTTCCTCTGAAATTAAGACATCCGGTATCTGTATCTCAAAATTTATTTTCCCAGATGAAGTAATTTGATGGCAACTCGACATGTATAACACCGATAACAGTTTGCAACCATTACCCAAAGCTAGTAATCCAGTGTCACAAAGATTCTTGCAATGGTTTACGCGTAGTCTCTCCAAATATTGACAATGCAATCCAATCGACACCAAACCAGGAAGCGTGATTCCACAACAATGTCTAACATTCAACTCTGGTAGCAATGGACACCCTTTTGAGATTTTTATGATGCAATCATCCATAACAAAATCGCACCCCTGAAAGCTAAGAATTTTAAGATTTTTAGCAATGCCAGAACCAATTACCGTTAAACCATCTTCAACACATTCAAACGTATCCACATAGCGAATACTAGAACAATAAATATCTAGATACTCAAGACTACCTCCACTTAAAAAACCAATCGGATAAAGGACATGACAAGCTGCTTGTAAATAAGACAAAGTTTCCGAAAAAGCATGTTATAACAACAACTTTATAGCACTCCACTATTTTGATTGCTCGGAGTTTATGACAATTTTGGTTAAGAAACCAAATTCCAGTGTTTGTTATGTTGGAGCATTTGGAAAGACTCGCGGATATTATGGATTTACAATATCTGATTATCGTTTCTAATTTGTTGTCCGTAACTGCACAGTTACAAAGAATAAGAATCGATACGTATGAAGGTGACTCAAAGAGCCTAAAACGATTGAGATATTTACCAAGGATAACTGAATCAAAGTTGTATGACTTACTTAATCTGGTTGAGCTTGTAACTTTGATCCCTTACGAAAATATGAACACGACGACTTTCGTAAGGATGAGAGTTTAATTGTTGTTTTTATGTGATAGTCATGATCGACTAACAATAGAAATAATATGTAGTGATAGAACAATGAAGACAATGAGAGCAAATATTTGGGTTTAAGTATTTTTGTTTATTTTCTCTCTCAAAGTTACAAGTACATGTATAGTAACTAAGAGGCATACTAAACCCCTCTCTCATCTATTCTATTTATACACTAAATAAAATAAATGAGGCTAAAAAAATCTCATGTATCTACAGCATGAGATCGTGGGCTTTAGTGGAGCAAATAGTGGATTTTGACATAATTATGTAAAAGAAGCTAGCTCTCCATGTCCTATATAACTGTAAAAGCATGAGATCATGGGTGTGATCATGACTTTGTCCAACATCCCACTACCCACGTTAACTGTTGAGGAAGTACGGAGCCTCTCTTTGACTCTCAGATTCGGGTATGGTACTATCCACCCAGATCACTCCTCCCCTTCTCCGGCAAAGACGACTAGCGCCTGCTAGTCCTCAATATTTTATGACGAATTCTCTCAAATTACAACAATATGTTATTTTTCATTTGAGGCTTTTTTTCTACCTCCTTTTTATCAATAAAAAGAAGATGCATTTTCTTCATTTTAACCTTATAGGCTTGAAAACATGAGATTCTCTTCCACCGCTATCAAGTAAAAGGCATTTTTTTCCTCCATATATTCCCAAGAACATATTTTTTCATGGGGCTAGAGGTCTTTTTTTTTCTTTTTTCTTTTTTCTTCTTCCATTTATAAACAAAAGGAAGAGTTCACAAACTTCTCATGTTTAACATTTTTAAAAATGTAAACATGGCAAATATTATTTTTTTTCTTCATACCCATTCTTTATTGTCTTTTTTTTCTTCTTCTTCCTTTTGGCCATTTCTATGCAACTTGAACTAAATTTGCGGAAACTTTTAATTCGTCACCCGCAGAAACGAATGCTCTGAATACCACTTGATCCGTTACGAAAATATGAACACGACGACTTTCGTAAGGATAATAGTTTAATTGTTGTTTTATGTGATAGTCATGATCGACTAACAATAGAAATAATATGTAGTGATATAACAATGAAGACAATGAGAGCAAATACTTGGGTTTAAGTATTTTGGTTTTATAATCTCTCTCAAAGTTACAAGTCCATGTATAGTAACTAAGAGGCATACTAAACCCCTCTCTCGTCTATTCTATATATACACTAAATAAAATAAATGAGGCTAATAAAATCCCATGTATCTACTGTGATAGCCCGTCTTAATCCACCTGGACGAAGTCATCAACATTTGGTCCCATTGCGAGGTACTGTCCTAAATATGCCATGAACGACTCCATGTACTATCCTTAAAATAAGCAAATGCACATCGAAAGATTTTTTTCATACCTGAGAATAAGCATGCTTTAAAGTGTCAACCAAAATGTTGGTGAGTTTATAGGTTTATCTTAATCAATCATTTCCAATAATATAATAGACCACAAGATTTCATTTTTCATAGATAACCTTACACTCGCAAGTGTATAAAAAATCATTGATATGATGAACACCTGGTAACCGACATTAACATAATGCATATAGAATATCCCCCGCATACTCGCAAGTATGCTATATAACGGCGATCACAATCACCTTTTAAATCGAAGTACTAAAGCAGTTCAAATTCTCTGACTGGGGCTGGTCAGTGCCAGTAGATCTACCTTTAGGATTCGCGTCAATTAGGGGCCATTTCCCTAATTCTTAGGTTACCAAGTTAAAAAGGGTGATATTTGATTTCGATAATCCAACCATAGAATGTAATTTTTGAGTACTTGTGTCTATTTCGTCAATCATTTATAAAACAGCGCATGTATTCTCAGTCCCAAAAATATATATAGCAAAAGCATTTTAAAAGGGAGCAAATGAAGCTCACAATATTGTATTTTGTAGTAAAAATACATATGACGACATTGAACAAGTGTAGGGTTGGACTCGGATTCACGAACCTATATTCAATCATGTATATTAATACATGTAATGGTAATCGAACAAATATATATTATTAGTGATTTTATTTGTTATTTTATATTATGTGTTTTATTAATAACTTAATTAGATATATTTATCTTTATATAGATAATTAACATTTATTACAAGAGTATTAATATGGTTAGTTCTATATAGAAAATCTTCATTTGATATATTAATAATACTAATAATAATAATGATAAAAATAATACTAATTATGATAAAAATTATGGTAATAATAATAATAATAATAATAATAATAATAATAATAATAATAATAATAATAATAATAATAATAATAATAATAATAATAATAATATTGATAATCTTAATATTAATGATAAAGATAGTACTAATAATAATAATGTTTGTAATGGTAATACTAATAATGTTTAATGATAATACTAGTAATTATGATATAAATTTTATTAATAATAATAAATAATCTAACAATAATAACAATAATAATAATAATAATAATAATAATAATAATAATAATAATAATAATAATAATAATAACAATAATGATAACAATAATAATAATAATGATAATAATAATAATAATAATAATAATAATAATAATAATAATAATAATAATAATAATAATAATAATAATAATAATAATAATAATAATAATAATAATAAAAGTAACAATGATATTAATATTAATATTAATATTAAAGGGTTATACCATAATTATCATAATCATCATTATAGTCATTCATAATACCATCCTCATCATCGACATGAACCCGATCATCACCATCTTATCATCATATACTCATCATCATACTCGTTAATCATCCCGTACATCATCATTATTAACATCGAACCATAACCTTATCATTAACATAATCAAGCTCGTTACACTATCATCATCATACTAACCATCATCTTCATCCCAATATCATTATTATTATCACGGTATAATAATCATCAACATTATTCTCGTTTTAAATCTTAAAAGAAACAACAAAATAGCGGTAGGCAGCAGAAGCCATGTTGGGCTTATGATCCATTCGTGGGTCTATGTTACATGCCTAGTATTAAAAACAGGCCCAACACTCTTTGAAATATGGATCAAAAATTTTAAGTTCAGTAGCCCACAAATTGTTCCCCCATTCGGTATAATATCCATCTTTGCAAAATTAATTAAGTCGACAGAATATAGTGGTAGGATATTCGTTATATATTCAAAAAAAAAATAAAAGAAGCATCGAATTTCAGCAGCCTTTTACAACCACTCCCATCATCATCTTTCTTTTAAACCCTCATCATCATATTTAATATCATCACCCTTCGTCACTGTAGCAGAAACAAAAAAAATCGTACACCAGTAGTAGCAGTTATCGGGGTTGTGGTGTTGTTCGATCTTCGTATAGCAGCAAGAATAAACAGAAATAGAAAGTTTTAAAGGATGTTTTCGTACGGGACATGCCAGGAACAAAAGCAGTTTTTATGGGTTTCGTTTGGTTTTGTTTTTGGTTTGTTTGAAAATAGAAAAACAGAAAGTATAACTGCAGTAGCAGTTTGTAGGTTGGTGTTCATAAGGGAGATGGTCGTTGGTTATGGTGGTGTGAAGAAACAGAAACATGGTAGTTGACTTGATGGTTTGTAGTTGAGTTGTAATTATACGAAGGAAGAACAAGAAACGACTTGGGTTTTAGTAGTTGTAGTAGCGTTCAAAGAATAAAGATATTGAGTACCGTAATGTTGATCCGGTGTGTAAGATGAATGCACGTTTGATCCAGGAGGAGGAGCATGCGAAGTGTAAAAAGGAGATTGTGGTTCACTCAAGGTGGTTCATAGTTTTGTTTCGAATTATGGTGTATGTGACACAAGTCCACGAACAATAATCTATTTTGGTGTTCCATGTATCGAGTTCTTCGAATGAAATGAAATCGGGCGAGTTGGGTTTGGTTATCGGACAGAAGGAAAACAAGTAGCATGAAGATGGTGGGTTGTGGGTGTTGAAGTGTATATATCTATATGTCCTCTATATATGTTAAGTATCTGTATCTATATATTATAGAGAATAGATAGGTGGTTAATCAAACAGAAACAATGGTATAAATATAATAATAATTATAATATATTAAATTCTTAACACATGTGAATTGAAACAAAAAACAGCCATAAATTTTGTAATGTAGTTACCGACAGCTTTCACGGACTGTGTATCGTCTACTATTTAAAATCAGTGGCGGATAAAAGTCTTCAGAAAAATTCCAAACTTTCACAGTAATTATCTTTATTTATTTCGGTCATTATGGTATAAAATTTGATCATTAATTTATTAAATAAAAATTACATCAACTGTCCCGCTCGATTCTGGGTAAAATATAAAAAGTGCTAAAATTTAATAACTAGATCTTAAATACATTTTTAGTAAGCCTAAAATTTATAGAACTCATTTTCGAATCACCGTTTATTTTAAAATCATATAAGTTCGAATTAAACTTCTCTAAATAATAATCGAAACGTCCAACGAGTATTACAATTATTATATAATTATATTTGATATACTCTCTCTCTATATATATATATAGATTTATTTTAATAACAATTTAATTATATTGTATATTATTATTTTAAGTTATTATATATATATATATATATATATATATATATATATATATATATACACACACACATATATTTATATTTATATGTATACACATTTATTTACAATTAGTGGTTCATGAATCGTCCTGAATGGTCGAAGTCAAATGATTTCATGAAATTTTTCAAAAATTTTGAGATTCAATTAAATAGACTTTGCTTATCATATCGAAACCATATAAGAATAAAGTTTAAATTTGGTCGGAAATTTTCGGGTTGTCACAGTACCTACCCGTTTAAGAAATTTCATCCCGAAATTTGATTGGAATCATCATGGCTGACAATAAGTATGTTTTCATGACGCATACGAGCTGCAAATTAGAGTTTTATCATCATTGCGTAATATAGATAAAACAATTTGATTTTTGTGAAGAGTACGAGTGAAGCTACCACAAAAGAGTGAAATGAATAAATGCAGGTTCATCTTAACTGGTGACGTAGTCACGGTTGGTTTCCGGAAATCAAGGAATTTAGAGGAAATCTTCGTAATAAGATTTGGTTCTTCGGTAATTAAGGAAATTAGAATCTTCTTTGATTAAATGCAATGATCTATTTTGATTGCCCTGTCGGATGTTTCACTATAAATCCACTCCATTCGTCTCCTTATTTTCACAGCTCACACCTTCTATTCTTTCTCCCTCAATTCATACCTTAAATCACTCATCAATATGCTCCATCCAGTTCTGATTCTTGATATACTCCTAACTTTCATATCTGTCATTCTTCGGTTTCATCTACCGCCGGAAGAATGTATTTACTTCTACTATACTCTTGATTTTATAGTGTTTTTAGTTCTCCCGTGTCTTTATATTGCTATATGCATCATATGGTTTGTAAATTTCTGGGTTGTTGTTGGGCTTTATATCTTTCCCTATATTTCAAAGTCCCTGCTTCTGTCTTCTATAATCATTGTCATCCACAGTTAATGCTCTCTCCTATTTGCTGCGATTTATACTCCAATTTCTATTTCGGAGCTTCATTCTTTTGTTTTCTCTTCTTGCCATTAAGTACAGTAAGTAATTGTCCAGGATTCATAGGTATGGAGTTTTGTATGAATATGACTAATGTTCTAAGAGAGAAATTGTAGTAGCACGATATTGATTGGTTAAATTACCAGAAAGATAGAACTGTCAAGAAATTTTGTTATTAATATGTTTGGAGATTAGGTAAAATGTAAGATTCGTGTAACATGGCACATGATGACGTTATGATCTGTGAATTATCACGTTCCATTGGAAACTCAGCATGACTTACTGTAATATAATCACGTTGATCAAATGTCATTATATTATACTAACTCATGCTTCAGTTTCCAACATTACTTCAAAACATTCATATTTTTAATTCGAATTTTTTAGAAATTAGAAACTAAAACAGTTTCCTTTCTGATGTAACATTGATATCGCGAAGAGATAAATGATTTCAGATAAGAATAGTTATGAAAATATCTTCAGAAATATCGAACATATTTATAATGAAAGATATGATGATATCTTAGAATTTTAGAATCATAGTGTGATGAAGAAATTCATTCACAATGATTTAGAGCAATTAAGGAGTAAGGTATTCGCTAAGGATTTCATCAGAAACAGAATCATCAGGATTCTTTAAATACAGAGTTTGGTCCTTGTATTTGTCCTTGGTCTCCTTCATGGTTTGCTCAATCCGTTTTTCAGTATCAAAATTTTTGAGCTTTTTCAGCCTGCCATTCTTTATTATCAAACTTTTGACTGTTAAGGCAGTCTTCAGTTTTCACTGCTTCATCAGCTTTTTCAAAACTCGGAAAACTGATTCATAGGCTAAAGCGCTTTTCAGAAATTCAGAATTGAAGTTCGTAAATCCAGGAGATAGAAGTTATATATATATATATATATATATATATATATATATATATATATATATATATATATATATATATACATATATATATATACATATATATATATATATATAATTGTTGTCATAGAATCGCTGAGAAATTCGAGATTATCGATTGATGCCTCCTGGTATTTGGTATGGTAATTATCGTTATAAAATGCCGATGAGTTCATGATAAGACTTCAATTGATAAATATAGTGATTTGTCGAAGAGATTTAAGCCAAGGAGCAACGAGGTTGCTGGTACGTCTGCTGGTAATATGGTGGAATATAAAAGGTTCCCCGGTAACAATAAAAGAGCACGCATATATATATATATATATATATATATATATATATATATATATATATATATATATATATATATATATATATATATATATATATCAAGGTGATAATAAGGCTAGTCCGACTGAAAAGTCGAAATTGATTTGCTGGAGCTGTGACAAAACTATCTACTTTAAGAAGAATTGCAAGGTTATTTTGGGAAATAACACTGCCAATTGATTTGGTGCAGATACGTAGTAAACTTTTTTAAGTTCCGAGTGTTTTCAGGTGCATAACTATATGCATCAATCTTTTCTTCCGTAGATGAAGTGCGGTTGGTTCATCCTCTCGATTGAGGTGTTTTCAAGAATCTTGAAGAGTTTGAACGCAGATTGTAATTGTCAAGATACAAATGAGGTTTAAGATGAAATCAAGTGGTAAACTTGAAGAAATGTTTAGTTTCATATGTTATAATCAATATTATAATTCATTTTAATTATCCAATGTTAGTAGTCCACAGTTAGTAGTTCAATAATTCATATATAGTTTAATATATAATATTTGAATTAATTAATACGTATCGTGACCCATTGTATACATGTCTCAGACTCGATCACAACTCAAAGTATATATATTATTTTAGAATCAACCTCGACCCTTTATATGCTAACTCTAGCATTACCGCGTATAGAGTGACTTACGGTTATTCCAAATAATATATATAGATGATGTCAATATGATATGTCAAAACATTGTATACGTGTCCCGATATTTAAAATGCGTAAATAACAGTATTTAAATGACGATAAATAAAGTACGTAAAATAAATAACAGAAATTAAATAAAATTGCGAGAATTAAAATTGTGATAAATAAATTGAGATAAATAAAATGTAATAAGGAATTAACAGTTAGCTATGAACAGTTAGCTAGGATTTTGTTACCGTGGATTCTTAACAAAATTTCTCATAGTTAATTTGTTTGTTTCTAACAAATTTTATTTTTGTCCAGTGTTTTCTTCATTATGCCACTTGTTAGATTCTGATAAGTCAAAATCCAAATATGAAATTGAATGAAAATGGTTATTCTGTGGTGAACGGATTCGTACATCTGTGGATGTAAGTAGGATAGTAAATGACTGTTGAATCAGATTCAAAGAATGTACAGTGTAACTTATTAATGTGAAATCTAAATATTCTTCGGGTATTACCTACCCGTTAAAATATTTTCACCATTAACAGTTTGTACAAAAGAATTTTTAATTACAATTTTTATGAAAACATATATACATATATATTTTCTTCAGATGTAATCATGGATTTAATGAGTTAATATGATATTAATCTCATTTGCTTTTAAGTTTGAGCTAGAATAAATAATCTCTAAAACTTTAGAGATTTCATAATTGCTGCAGGATATTTCCGAAATGAAGTTATAAATTAATACTTCATCGTTGATTTTTATTAGTACTCATTGGTATCTATGGAGCATACGACGTTGATGCTCGTGGGACAGATTATGAAGTTGAGGTTTGCGGTGTGGATGTGGTTGTTGGTGGTACTACTGATGCTAGTGGTGCTGCTGGTACGGATGGTGCTATCTGTGATACCTGCAAGTTGTGCATCACATTTTCCAAAGTCACTACTCGAGCGCGAAGCTCATTGACTTCTTCTATTACTCTGAAATGATTGGCGGTTCGGACGAGTGGATGAATAAGATCTAGAATTTGAGATAGTATATAATCATGACGAGATACTCTGGAAATGAGAGAGAAAATGGTATTACGAACAGGTTCGCCGGTAAGTGCTTCAATTTCTTCGCCAAGAGGTGAATTTGATTTATGGAAAGGATCACCTTTTTCTTGTCTCCAATGATAAAGTAAGCTACGAACCCATCCCCAATTCATCCAGAATAGGTGATGGCTAATTGGTTGATCCATTCCAGTCACATTGCTTTCGGAGCTCGAGTGAAAATCCATATCGGAATCCGAGGGACTTGAACTAGTGGCGAGTTCCATTTTGTACGATTGAATAAAGAATTTTTTGATATGAAATGATTTACGGCTATCGGATGGTATTCTAATTATATAGAATATCTATATCTATATATATATATATATATGTATATATATATAGAACAAAAGATTTTGTAGATTACGGAGAAATTTACGGAATATGTCAGGCAAAGTTTACAGTAACAGATACGCTAAGATATGAATAGCAGATACGCTAAGATATGAATTAGCAGATACGTTAACATATGAATTTTGTCTTTACATTATTCATGCAATCAATGCAGTAAGATGTGTCTAGACTAATAATGATAAGCATGAAATTTTCCGACAAGAAATGATAAGCAAAACTTTTTGACATGCAGCTAAGGTCGAAGTCCAGACTCACTAATGTATCTTAATAACTATCCGTTAGACACACTAATGCAATACCTGGTTCACTAAGACCACCGCTCTGATACCAACTGTGATAGCCCGTCCTAATCTACCAAGGCGAAGTCATCAACATTTGGTCCCATTGCGAGGTACTGTCCTAAATATGTCATGAATGACTCCATGTATTATCCTTAAAATGAGCAAATGCACAGCGGAAGATTTCTTTCATACCTGAGAATAAACATGCTTTAAAGTGTCAGCCAAAAGGTTGGTGAGTTCATAGGTTTATCTTAATCAATCATTTCCAATAATATAATAGACCACAAGATTTTATTTTTCATAAATAATCTTACACTCGCAAGTGTATAAAAAAATCATTCATATGATGAACACCCAGTAACCGACATTAACATAATGCATATAGAATATCCCCCGCATACTCGCAAGTATGCTATATAACGGCGATCACAATCACCTTTTAAATCGAAGTACTAAAGCAGTTCAAATTCTTTGACTGGGGCTGGTCAGTGCCCGTAGAGCTACCTTTAGGATTCGCGTCAATTAGGGGCCTTTTCCTTAATTCTTAGGCTACCAAGTTAAAAGGGGTGATATTCGATTTCGATTATCCAACCATAGAATGTAATTTTCGAGTACTTGTGTCTATTTCGTCAATCATTTATAAAACAACGCATGTATTCTCAGTCCCAAAAATATATATTGCAAAAGCATTTAAAAATGGAGCAAATGAAACTCACAATATTATATTTTGTAGTAAAAATACATATGACGACATTGAACAAGTGTAGGGTTGGCCTCGGATTCACGAACCTATATTCAATCATGTATATTAATACATGTAATGGTAATCGAACAAATATATATTATTAGTGATTTTATTTGTTATTTTATATTATGTGTTTTATTAATAACTTAATTAGATATATTTATCTTTATATAGATAATTAACATTTATTACAAGAGTATTAATATGGTTAGGTTTTATGTCATAAATATATTTCTATATAGAAAATCTTCATTTAATATATTAATAATACTAATAATAATAATGATAAAAATAATACTAATTATGAAAAAAATTATGGTAATAATAATAAGAATAATAATGATAATTTTAATATTAATGATAAAGATAGTACTAATAATAATAACGTTTGTAATGGTAATACTAATAATGTTTAATGATAATACTAGTAATTTTGAGATAAATTTTATTAATAATAATAAATAATCTAACAATAATAACAATAATAATAATAATAATAATATTAATAATAATAATAATAATAATAATAATAATAATAATAATAATAATAATAATAATAATAATAATAATAATAATAATAATAATAAAAGTAACAATGATATTAATATTAATATTAATATTAATATTAAAGTGTTATACCATAATTATCATAATCATCATTATAGTCGTTCATAATACCATCCTCATCATCGACATGAACCCGATCATCACCATCTTATCATCATATACTCATCATCATACTTGTTAATCATCCCGTACATCATCATTATTAACATCGAACAATAACCTTATCATTAACATAATCAAGCTCGTTACACCATCATCATCATACTAACCATCATCTTCATCCCAATATCATTATTATTATCACGGTATAATAATCATCAACATTATTCTCGTTTTAAATCTTAAAAGAAACAATGAAATAGCGGCAGGCAGCAGAAGCCATGTTGGGCTTATGATCCATTCGTGGGTCTATGTTACATGCCTAGTATTAAAAACAGGCCCAACACTCTTTGAAATATGGATCGAAAATTTTAAGTTTAGTAGCCCACAAATTGTTCCCCCATTCGGTATAATGTCCAGCTTTGCAAAATTAACTAAGTCGACAGAATATAGTGGTAGGGTATTCGGTTTATAATAAAAAAAATAAAAGTAGCAGCGAATTTCAGCAGCCTTTTACAACCACTCCCATCATTATCTTTCTTTTAAACCCTCATCATCATATTTAATATCATCACCATTCATCACTGTAGCAAAAACAAAAAAAAATCGTACACCAGTAGTAGCAGTTATTGGGGTTGTGGTGTTGTTCGATCTTCGTATAGCAGCAAGAACAAACAGAAATAGAAAGTTTTAAAGGATGTTTTCGTACGGGACATGGCAGGAAAAAAAGCAGTTTTTATGGGTTTCGTTTGGTTTTGTTTGAAAATAGAAAAAACAGAAAGTATAACTGCAGTAGCAGTTTATAGGTTGGTGTTCATGAGGGAGATGGTCATTGGTTATGGTGGTGTGAAGAAACAGAAACATAGTAGTCGACTTGATGGTTTGTATTTGAGTTGTAATTATACGAAGGAAGAACAAGAAACGACTTGGGTTTTAGTAGTTGTAGTAGCGTTCAAAGAATAAAGATATTGAGTACCGTAATGTTGATCCGGTGTGTAAGATGAATGCACGTTTGATCCAGGAGGAGGAGCATGCGAAGTGTAAAAAGGAGATTGTGGTTCACTCAAGGTGGTTCATAGTTTTGTTTCGAATTATGGTGTATGTGACACAAGTCCACGAACAATAATCTGTTTTGGTGTTCCATGTATCGAGTTCTTCGAATGAAATGAAATCGGGAGAGTTGGGTTTGGTTATCGGACAGAAGGAAAACAAGTAGCATGAAGATGGTGGGTTGTGGGTGTTGAAGTGTATATATCTATATGTCCTCTATATATGTTAAGTATCTGTATCTATATATTATAGAGAATAGATAGGTGGTTAATCAAACAGAAACAGTGGTATAAATATAATAATAATTATAATATATTAAATTCTTAACACATGTGAATTGAAACGAAAAGCAGCCATAAATCTTGTAATGTAGTTACCGACAGTTTTCACGGACTGTGTATCGTCCACTATTTGAAATCAGTGGTGGATAAAAGTCTTTAGAAAAATCCTAAACTTTCACAGTAATTATCTTTATTTATTTCGGTCATTATGGTATAAAATTTGATCATTAATTTATTAAATAAAAATTACATCAACTGTCCCGCTCAATTCTGGGTAAAATATAAAAAGTGCTAAAATTTAATAACTAGATCTTAAATACATTTTTAGTAAGCCTAAAATTTATAGAACTCATTTTTGAATCACCATTTATTTTAAAATCATATAAGTACTTGATTAAGCTCTTTCCATGAATCAAACCCCTGGACACGAGTTTGCATAACTGAAACTAACGAATGTCGACGGCTCAATGCATCAGCTACTTGATTAAGTGAACCCGCTTTATGTCTAATAACGAAAGAATAAGCTTGCAACTTCTCAACCCATTTGGCATGGCGAGGATTCAACTTGTGTTGACCATGAATATATTTTAACGATTCATGGTCCGAGTAAAGGGAAAACTCACTAGGCAGTAAATAATGTCGCCATGCCTCGAGGGTACGGACTATAGCATAGAATTCACGATCGTAGGTTGAGTACTTCTGGCGGGTTTCATTCATCTTTTCACTAAAGTATGCAACGGGTCGTTGATTTTGGCTCAAAACGCCTCCAATACCCACCCCGGACGCATCACATTCAACTTGAAAAACATCATTAAAATTAAGTAAAGCGAGTATAGGCGCACGAGTTACCAATTATTTCAGATCGTTGAAGGCTTTGGTGGCTTCCTCCGTCCACGAAAAGCGACCGCCTTTCAGGCATTCCGTTACGGGCACAATAACCGTACTAAAGATTTTAATAAACCGCCGGTAAAAAGATGCTAAACCATGAAAACTTCGAATGTCATGAATAGTCGATGGGAGAGGCCAACTCGTTATTTCTTCGATCTTGTTCTCATCCATCCTGATCCCTTCTCCTGAAACAATGTATCCCAAGAATCTGACTTCCTTGGATAGATAGGGACACTTCTTTCCATTAGCATATAACTTCTGAGTGCGTAACACATTTAAAACCTCTCGCAAATGCTCCAAGTGTTGTGTGGTGGTGAGACTATAAACAAGTATATCGTCGAAATAAACTACCACAAAACGGCCAATAAACGGTTTAAAGACTTGATTCATTAACCTCATAAACGTGCTTGGCGCATTAGATAACCCAAAAGGCATGACCATCCATTCGTACAACCCATCACGTGTTTTAAACGCGGTTTTCCACTCATCACCCGGGCGCATTCGAATTTGGTGATAACCGCTCCTTAAATCTATCTTCGAAAAAATTGTGGCACCATGCAACTGATCGAGAAGATCATCAAACCGGGGAATGGGAAAACGATACTTAATCGTGATTTTGTTGACGGCTCGACTATCGATGCACATACGAAATGTTCCTCCCTGTTTTGGTACTAGTAACGCGGGTACCGCACAAGGACTCATACTCTCACGAATTAAACCCTTCTCCAACAACTCCGACACTTGTCTTTGTAGCTCTTCAAATTCTTTCGGGTTCAATCGGTATGCGGGTTTATTCGGAATAGTTGAACCAGGCATGAAGTCGATACAATGTTGGATATCACGCATCAGTGGCAATCCTGGGGGAATTTCGTTGGGCAATATGTCACTAAACTCAGTGAGTAAAGGCTGAACCTCCTTTGGAAAATTATTGGTTTCACCATTGCCTTCTGTAACTACCAATGCATACAACAGATCAGTTTTAAGTGCTTCCTGTTCGAAGTCAGTGCGACTAAGGAATAGGTTTGGATCAACGGCGGCCTTCTTACGTGTGTCCAGAGGTGCTAATACAATATTGACACCATCTTTAGAAAAGCTATAAGTATTGCAGAAACCATCGTGACGTGTTTTTCTATCGTATTGCCAGGGTCGTCCCAATAGTAGGTGACACGCATCCATGGGTATGACCTCGCACCAAACTTCATCGCTATATTTTTCCCCAATTGAAAAACTAACCAAACAACGTTTATTGACTTTGACATGATTACCTCGTTTAAGCCACGTCAACTTGTAAGGTTCTGGGTGATCTTTGGTTTTGAGGCCAAGTTTCTCCACCATCTCGATAGACACGACATTCTCGCAACTTCCACCATCTATTATCATCGAACAAACTTTGCCTTTAGACGTTACCTTGGTGCGAAAAATGTTATTACGAAGCCACGTGTTATCATCAACGTTGCTTACAGTAGCATTCAGTACCCGAGTGATGACTAAAGCCTCGCCCTGATCGGCATAGAGGATGATGTCACCATCATTATTGAACTGCTCTTGGTCAGCGCCAGTATCGCTGTCATAAACGGGTTCATTGTCTTCCTCCTGTATGGTAACAGCCCTATGATTAGGACATTCACGAAAGTAGTGCCCCGTTCCGCCACATTCATAACACTTAGGTGTTCGATTACTACTTCCTGGAGCTGTTGAGAGACGTGCTTCACCCTTGCCTTTATCAACCTGCTGTGCAGTTTTGGTGGGGGTAACACTCGGATTGCGAACAAAAGGAATTTTATTTTTTCCTTTCATTTGTTGCTTCTCTACTTGTAACACAAGGCGACACACCTCCGAAAACGAATTATACTGTTGTAGACTAACAACATCAGAAACTTCCGGTTTAATAATGTTCAAGAATCGAGCGATGACCTGCTCCTCTTCCTCTTTTGCACCGCATCTCATACGCAATTTCTCAAATTCTTGAATAGTTTCCTCCATACTTGGTGAACGTTGTTGAAAATTTTGATAGTCAACGAACGACTCCTGCCGAAAATTTGCAGGCAAGAATTTTCGTTGTAATAAATTTTTCATCTTTTCCCACGTGTGTACTTTAGATTTTCGGGCAGCAGCCCTATCTTTCTTCACGTGTTCCCACCACAAAGATGCGTGCTTGCGCAACTTTATGGCGACTAATTTCACTTTGAGGTTGTCGGGGATGTCTTTGAGATCAAAAATACGCTCCACCGTGCTAATCCAATCTAGGAAATCATCCGGATGCATAGATCCGGTAAACTCAGGAATCTCCAATTTCATCCCTAGACCACGCAACGGATCTTCTCTGTGTTCCCAACGATGACCTCTTGGCCATTATATCCGGTTTAATTTGGTAGCAAACATGTTTTACCAGCTCTATTATTTTAATGCCTCTTACAATTATAATGAAATGGTTATTCGATTTCCTGATACACAGCAATTTATACCGTCTCTTTACAAAGTTTGATTCATCATCGCTTAGCTATGTTTTAGTGTTTTTTGTGGGCTCTAGTCTTTGTAATTATTGATCGTATACTTCATCATGTTATTGGCTCAATTTTATTTTATTATTTGTCATCGTACAATTATGATTTATTAAGCATGAAACTGCTGTTTAAGAGCTAAATGTTCTGTTTTTTATCTGTAAATGTGGCTATTCCTTTGGCCAAAATCTGATTTATTAAGCAGTATTTGCAATAAAATAATCTCGAAAGCTTTTGTGCCTTTCGCCAAAATCTAATGATAATATATACTTAGAGAATTTGATGATCGTGTAATACATTGAGAAGTTGAAACACATTGGAATTTCTTGAAATACCATGTATATCCACAACATAGTCTATTCCCTTGCTTCTGATAATTTTTTTTTTTTGTATTATCTCAAATAATTCAAGAACTAGCAGAGACTGTACCCTTGCTTGAGTTGCTTCTGATAAAAAACTTAGACTCTTTGTAGTCTCAAAGAGAAGTCGTTGACCTATAAAAGTCAAAGCATTTATCTTTATTGGGACTGGACTTGTGACCTATAAATTCGAACATTTTTTTCCAACATATCAAATGGGTAATTCTTTAACAGTGTACCAGTATATCCTTAGTCACAAAAAGATGTGGGAATTTGAACCCGCTTACTTATAAGTAGGCTAATTTTGGATTATCTTTTAGTCTCAACTGGATCAAAGAAAATAATCTAGGCTAAAATGGGTACGTTAAGCGTCTCAGGTCATCTTATTTAAATTCTGATCATTAGTCTATGAATGGAATCTTGTCATGAAGCTATAAATTTTGAATCTTGATTATGCACTTATAGTATTAGATTCAGCAAACCTGTACCATACCAACAAAGATGAAAAGAAACTATAAAGCTATGTAATAAGTAGATACACACTTAAATATTAAGGAAGGTTGCAGTTTATTCGGAACCAATAATATTGATGTGATTGTTATTTAAAATATTTTGATATTTTTAATTATAAATTCCATCCTATCGTTAAAGACTTAAAGTTAACATAGCATGCGGGCTTATTGTTGTGGACTATTAAGTTAATCAAAGGAAGATGTATACAATTTCTTAAAACGGGGACCATCTCTATGGTTTTGTATAAATCACAAGTACTAACACAAATGTAAAATACAAGCAGTCGTCCAGAGCATTCAAGTTAATGGTATTTGAATTGATGAACCTGTTGGAAAATCGTGTGTACTTTTAACAATTCAGATTAACACAGCGGATAATTAAAATAATAATCTTTTATTATTTTATGAATAAAAATTACAAAATTAAATAATCACTTGTATAAAAACATGAACACGATTAATTTATCCCATGGATCCAATTACACCATAATAATTGTCATGAAAATAAAACAAAAGAGGAGTTAAACGGTATACCTTCCTGAAGAAACTGATGAACGGTGAGAAACCTACGATCAAAGAAGATGACCGTCTCTTTGGATAGTCTACTACACTTTCAAACAACGCCAATGGATGCTAGTTCAAACCCAAGTAACTTATTATAATAATCAAATTATTATAATAAAACTATAAAAGAAAATGCTCCGTAATATGTTAACTGCTTCGTTTCGTTTTGCTTTTCGTACGGAATAAAGGAAACATAATAATCTTTTGACTTTGAATGACAACTAATATAATAAGTTGTGTTTTTTTGTTTCTCGTGTATGTCTCAAAAACCAAAAAGAGGTCAATATATATACAAGTCAAAAGTTGATATGTACACCGACTTTGAGTCGGTTGTCAAAACCGTGTAAAATAAAATTGTTTCCAAATCTATTTTATTCTCAAATCCATTCCCTTTTAATTTAGTACGTAGCCTTCAAGCAATTAGTATTTAATAGATGTACCAAAGTTACATATTATTAATTAATTAATTAATTAAAGTTAACTATTTAAATTATTTCATTACTTGAATAATATATATGCAACATACATATATATATATATATATATATATATATATATATATATATATATATATATATATATATATATATATATATATATTTTTTTTTTATTTGACGTCTAGGTGTATATATGTGTGACCCCAAAAGCTCAAATGAATTTAGCCATATAGTTATATGTTGTACCTTGCACATTAATCCTACAGACTCCCACTTGTGCATGGTACAACACAATGTAACTATACAAACAATGGATACCGTCTAGCAACAGGCCATTGTCCCTAAATTCACGTGAGGGTAATTTCTCGAAACTGCTTATAGTAAGTGTTAAATGTCATTCGTCCCTTTGTTTCAGATACTTTAGTTAAACTTGAGATATGGATCATCAGTCATTCTCATTTGTTTAACAATTTTATTTCTCGATCTTAGAACTGAATTAGATCACCAAACTAATTAAGTATCATCTTAATTACATCTGGGTGCGGCCACACAAATATCTTATTCATTCATCGAGGAGCTCAAAAGTATCTAACTCCAAACATTTAGGAGAAACAAATCCTTTATTGCATACACGTGTTTGTCACGAGCTTTACATTATACCCAATAATGGCCTTTATTACAGCCTTATTCAGGACAGCGTTTAACCATATCAAAGTATAATGCTCCACACATCAAAACCAGCGTGCATCTCAAGTCTAAGGACATAAAGACATAATCACTAAAAGATTCACTACTGACAACGATCCATGTAGTGATATCTCGGATGGGTCATTCCAATATTCATCATCAATGAATACATATGAATTTGGTCTCTACAAGTTAACTATTTATCATCAATAAATATAACCAAACATTCATATTAATCTTAATTCATGTTATTCCCATAACATGACCGATTATGGAGATTTTGAATAATCAACAACTATTCATGGATTAAACATGTTAATATAGAACACAGTGATATAAATGAAAACGATCATACCAACTATATATCAATTCATTAAGATAAACTGCTTAATGTTCCAAAAATATCCAAATACTAAATTACAAATTAAAAAGATCAGCAGCATAACGAACACCAATACTACTAGCATGATCATCATGCTTGTTATGTGTCATGGGCTTCGTGAATGGGTCAGCCACATTATCATCTGTATGAATCTTAAGAATACTAATATCATTCCTCTCAACGACTTCATGAATGTAGTCAAACTTTCGAAGAATGTGTCTGCTACCCTTACGTACACGTGATTCTTTCGTAAGTATAATAGCAATTGAATTATCACAGTACATTTCCATAGGGGATTCAATGCTGAGAACTACTCCGAGTTCAGCAATAAACTTCCGAATCCAAACAGCTTGATGTGCAGCTTCTGAGGCAGCAATGTATTCTGCTTCCGTTGTAGACTGTGCAACTGTGCTCTGCTTCGAGCTCTTCCAATCAACTGCCCCGCCATTCATGACAAAGACATTTCCTAACTGGGATCGAGAATCATCTCGATCAGTTTGAAAACTAACATCTGTATAGCACTTAATACTCAACTCTTCTTTCAAACCACCGTAAACCAAGAACATATCTTTAGTTCTCCGCAAATACTTAAGAATGTTCTAAACAGCCATCCAATGTTCTTCACCTGGATTCTGTTGATAGCGACTCGTCAAACTCAAAGCTAACGAGACATCAGGTCTAGTACATAACATGGCATACATGATGGATCCTATAGCCGAAGTGTGATGACCCAGAAAATTTCGACTTATTCTGAACCAAATTCTCGATATGGTTTAATATTCCTGACACGATAAGCAAATGGATATGTTGATTTAAAATAATTTCATACATTTAATTGTTCATAGGACTTAACCCTACAATTCACGAATAAACTGTAAGTAAAAACTGGAAACCATTATGACGTATATATTATATGATTTTACTTTATTAAATAAAAATATTTTATGATATAATAATTTCTATAAATTAAACCTTTTAATAAAGTGATTTTGAATATAAGTAGTTTTGGAAAACTAAACCTTATAGTATTATTTGATTTAGTTTCAAACGTACGAAAACATTTTTTTTCGATATAATAGAATTTGATTGTTAAAATGTTTTTATAGATTTTCAATGATATGAAAATAAAAATAGAGATAAAATAAAGGTTTCTAATGAGCACTAAAAGACTACAACATTTTATCTCAAGATTTCAAGTTAAAAAGATGGAAATCACTAAACCTGCGCACTTGCACGATAAAAATCATAACTAAATCATACTGACTCGAAAAAGGGTGATTCCGGTGTCCAGACGTCCGTAACTCAATAATCTACAACTTTCGTGAAGACACCATACGCGGACCGCATACCTATCTACGCGAAATGCGTAATGTTTGTCGACATAAAAAGTTTGTCGACATAAAAAGTGATGGCGGCTTACCTTTTTATTATTATTATATTATATATTATATTATTATATTATTATTTTACATATATATATATATATATATATATATATATATATACATATGAACGAAGTACTTGTGATTAGGAACTTAAAAACACACACTCACATAAATAAATCACTCTGTATATTTCCTAGCTTAAATTTTAAATTAGTAGTATGGTACTGTAACAAGTGATACACGGGTATTTTAATTCGAGTTACAAACCGATTATAACTAAGGAAACTATGGGTTATTGCCAAGGAAGTTATGGGTAATATTCGGGGATATATTTATGAATCAAACCTAGTATTTATCATCTCCGTTACGTCTACGTACTTTCCTATAATATTGAATCTCAATATTGATATGTAAGTACTTATATTTTATCTTTTATATAATAATTGTGTATCCATGTCTAGTGCTCGAGTATATATATATATATTTACACATGCTTGTATGCTAAATTTCGTCGCTAAACAGTTTATAATGAATCACGAATTAAATACATATATTACTGGTAAAAGGTATATGATATACATGTTTTTGGAAAGCTAGCGAAAAATCAATAACTTTTCATTTAGATATCGAATAGTTTCGATGAACGGATTAAAAGATATAAGCAACTGAATTATGATTGACGTTAATTGAAATTGCTTTTGAATCTACAATTAAGATTTAAACAACTTGTTTACGAGATTGATAAAATGGATTTTTAAATATTACCAACCGAGTAAATGAATCCTTATATAAGGCATGTCTCGTTTTGTTGAACTAAAGTCAGAATGACTTTTTGAAATGACTTTTGATAAACTTTTGTATGTCGATCTCGAGCATTAGGATTGTGATACACTATGACCTGACCTAGCTTGATAGACATTTATTGACCAACATATGTTCTCTAGGTTGAGATCTACGATTATTTGATATTTCGAGTTTCGGTCACATTACGATGAACAACTTTATGTGCTGCTAAGGTGAGTTTCATTTGCTCCCTTTTTAATTGTTTTTGCAATCTATATTTTTAGGCTGAGAATACATGCACTTTATTTTAAATGCAATGGATACAAGTACATACTAAATTCTACACCGAGTTTGAACCGAAAATCTCTTAGCTTTGGTAACTAGTAACTGCTGGTTATAAGAACTGGTGGGCGCGAGTAGTAGTATATGGATCCATAGGGCTTGATATCCCCGTCCGAGCTAGAGCACTTGCCTTTTAACAGACGTATGCTATTTGAGAAGCGTACACGTTGGTTTGCGTGTATTATTAAGATGATTATACAAAGGGTACAAATTATATATACGTTAAGTTTAGTTACCAGAGTGCTCAATTTCGTAGAATATTTTGATAAACATTTCGGATGAAACAACTGAAATCTTGTGATCCACCTTTATATACAGATTATACGATACATTAAAACTATGAACTTACCAACCTTTGTGTTGACACTTGTTAGCATGTTTATTCTCAGGTTTCCTAGAAGTCTTCCGCTGTTTGACTATATGTTAGACAAGCTATGTGCATGGAGTCTTACATGGCATATTTTTCAAGGAAACGTTGCATTCACCAAATCAACACCATGTATCTTATTTTGACTGCCTTGTCAATTGAAGTACTATTGTAAACTATTATTTACGGTGATTGTCTATATGTAGAAATCATCACCTGTCGAAAACCTTTGATTTAAATATTCATTTATGGTGTGTCTTTTCAAAAGAATGCAATGTTTACAAAACGTATCATATAGAGGTCAAATACCTGGAAATGAAATCGATGAATGACGTGTTCGTCCATATGGATTTGGAGTGATCGTCATAGTTGGTATCAGAGCATTGGTCCTAGCGAACCAGGTCTTGCATGAATGTATGTAACTGATAGTTGTTAAGATGCATTCGTAAGTCTGGACTTCGACCGTGTCTGCATGTTAAAAGTTTTGCTTATCATTTCTTGTCGGAAATTACATGTTTATCATTCTTAAGTCTAGACACGTTTTCCTGCATTTATTACATAAATAGTGTATAGACAAAAATTCATATCTTAGCGTATCTGTTACTGTAAACTTTTCCTGACATCTTCCGAAAATTTCTCCGTGATTTATGGAATTTGGTATTATATATACATATGAAAATTATGTATTGAAGAATACCAAACTAAATTCTATAATCTAATTCATATCAAAAATCATCTCCCTAATTATACAAGATGGATCACGTATCTAGTTCAAATTCCTTAAACTCTGACAGCTATTCCGATATGGATATTCACCTGAATTCCGAAGACAGTGTAACCGGAATGGATCAACCAATTAGCCATCATCTATTCTGGATGAATTGGGGGATGGGTTCCTAGTCTACTTAATCATTGGAGATAAGAAGAAGGTGATCCCTTCCATCCACCACATTGCCCTCTTGGCGAAGAACCTGAAGCACTTACCGGCGAAGCTGTTCGAGACACCATTTTCTCTCTCATTTCCAGAGTCTCTCGTCACGATAATATATTATCTCAAATTCTAGATCTTATTCATCCACTCGTATGAACCGACAATCACCCAGGTGTAATAGAAGAAGTCAACGAGCTTCGCGCTCGGATAGTGGCTTTGGAGAATGTGGTACAAAGGTTACATGCACCAGCAGCAGCACCGGCAGCAACAGTACCACCATCAGCAACACCAACAGTACCATCACCACCACCAACAACAACATTCGCATCCCACACCTCAACATCACAATCTGTACCTCGAACATCAACGTCATACGCACCATAGATATCAAGGAATACCAACAACAACAAACGATGAAGTATTGATTCATAACTTCATCGAAGAAATATTTTGCAGAGAATATGTAGTTTCTAAAAGTTTTAGAGATTATATATTCTAGTCCTAGTCGAAAACCAGATGAGATTAATATTATGTTAACTCATTAAATCCATGATTACTTCTAAGGAAAATATATATGTAGGTATATTTTCATAAAGATTGTAATTAAAAAAAAATTCTTTTGTACAAACTGTTAATGGTGAGAATATTTTAACGGGTAGGTAATACTCGAGAGATATATAAATCCACAATTAATAGGTTACATTCTTCGATTCTGATTCAACAAATCATCAACTATACTCACTACTTTCACAACAATATATATTCTTTTATAAATATCAAAGCAACCATCCTCATCTAAATTTGATTACATATTTTGATTTTGACAAATCAAAATCCAAGTCAAGATTTAACAAAAGACATCATTCTTAGATTCCTACATCTTTCAAAGCTATACTTTGACTTCAAAACTGTGCTAGAACATCATAGAACCCAGAAAAATATTCGTATCATTCAAATTCCTAGAACATCATATGAATATTAACGATTACAATCTATGTTCAAATCCCTCGAAATTCCTGAAGACACTTCAAATAATAAATCATCGAGATGATGATCCAACCACATGTTACCGCAGTCTTGTACCTGAAAAACCCTCGAAATCAAAGTCATAGTTTAACACGTATCCGTGTCAGACCCTTTGGCATTTATTAGCTAAAATAACTTTTCAATTCCTTTTCAAAATAGACAGTTTTGTCACCACTCCAGCAAATCACCTTCAATTGTTCATTCGAATAAGCCTTATTATAACGATTACCCCTTCATCATTGTTACCGGGGAACCTTTCATGTTCCACCACATTAGCAGTAAATCTACCAACAACTTCATTGATCTTTGACCTTCCGAAAAATCCTTATACTCATAGAAACTCTATCATGTACTCATCCACGTCTTGAAATGGTAATTGCCATACCAACTACCGGGAATTAGCAATCAGTATTTTGAATTTCGCAGCAATTCTACGCCAACAGTTATATATACATATAATGTCTATCTTCTAGACTTAGATACTTCGAATGTGAAGTTCTGAAAAACACCCCAAACTATGAAACTAGTTCTCCGAATTTTGGAAAAATGCTGATGAAGCAGCAAAAACTGTAAACGACCTTAACAATCAAAAGTTTGATGATAAAGAATATTATGGTGGTAAAGCTGAGAAAAGAGAAGGTTTGGAACTGGAAAACGGATTGAGCAGACCATGAAGGAGGCTGTGGACAAATCACAAAGACGAAATCTACCTTCAAAGAATCCAAATGATTCAGTATCTGCTGAAGCCATTAACGAATACCTTGCTTCCGAATCTAAACCCTTGCGAACAATATTCTTCATCATCCTCTGATATTAGAAATTCTAAGATATCATCGTATCTTTCATTATAAATATCCTCCATATTTCTGGAGATAATTCCATAATCATTCTTTTCGGAAATCAATTTTCTCCTTGCGATATCTGTGTTACATCATAAAAGAAACTATTTTAGTTTCTAAATTCTGAAACTTTCAAGTTTAAAATATGAATATTTTGGAGTAACGTTGGGAATTGAAGCATGAGTTAGTATAATATAATGACACTTGATCAACGTGATTATATTACAGTAAGTCATGTTGAGTTTCTAATGGAACGTGATAAAGGTTCACAGATCCTACCATTATCATGAACCATGTTACATAACTTTTCCATTCTATTTAACCTCTAAACATATCAAGAAAATAATTTTCTTGATGATTCGGTCTTTTTCGGATATTCTGGTAATTTGAAAAATCAAGATCGTGCGATTACCATTTCTTTCATAGCACATTAGTTATGTTCATCTGAAACTTCATACCTACGAATTCTGGACCATTACAAGCGATGCTTAATCGCAAGAAGAGAAAACGAAAGAATGAAGATTCGAAATGGAAATGGGAGTATAAATCACAGTAAATAGAAGGGAGCATTAACTGTAGACGACAATGATTATAGAAGGAAGAAGCAGGAACTCCGAAATATAACAGAGAATATAAAGCCCGATAACAACACTTAAATTACAAACCGTGTATATCAATAAGTATTGCAACGTAAAGACACGGGAGAACTAAAAAACTATAAAGCCAAGAGTATAGTAAAAGTGAATAGATTCCTCCAGCGGCAGATGAAAAAGAAGAACGATAGATATGAAAGTTAGAAGTATATCAAGGATCAGAACTGGATGAAGCATTTTCATAATCTTTTGGAAGTATAAAATAAGGAAGAAGATTATAGGATTGATGAAAATAAATGAAACGGAAGTGGTCAATTTATAGCGAAATATCAAACATAGCAATCGAGGCAGATTACGCATTTAATCAAAGGAAATCTTAATTTCCTTAAATTCCGAAGAATCAAATCTTATTTGGATTATGGAGATTTTCTATTCCTTAAAATTACGGAAATCAATCGTTAATACGTCAAGAGTTAAGACGAATCTCTATTCTCTATTTCACTTTATTACGATAACTTCCCTCATACGCTTCGAGTAATTGGATTGTTTTATCCATATTATTCAACGGTAATAAAACTCTATTTATCGACTCATATTCGTCATAAAAACATTTTTATTGTTAGCCATGACGACCTCAATCAAATTTCGGGGCGAAATTTCTTTAACGGGTAGGTACTGTGATGACCCGGAAAATTTCGACTTATTCTGAACCAAATTCTCGATATGGTTTAATATTCCTGACACGATAAGCAAATGGATATGTTGATTTAAAATAATTTCATACGTTTAATTGTTCATAGGACTTAACCCTACGATTCACGAATAAACTGTAAGTAAAAACTGGAAACCATTATGACGTATATATTATATGATTTTACTTTATTAAATAAAAATATTTTATGATATAATAATTTCTATTATTTAAACCTTTTAATAAAGTGATTTTGAATATAAGTAGTTTTGGAAAACTAAACCTTATAGTATTATTTGATTTAGTTTCAAACGTACGAAAATATTTTTTTCGATATAATAGAATTTGATTGTTAAAATGTTTTTATAGATTTTCAATGATATGAACATAAAAATAGAGATAAAATAAAGGTTTCTAATGAGCACTAAAAGACTACAACATTTCATCTCAAGATTTCAAGTTAAAATGATGGAAATCACTAAACCTGCGCACTTGCACGAGAAAAATCATAACTAAATCATACTGACTCGAAAAAGGGTGATTCCAGTGTCCTGACGTCCGTAACTCAAAAATCTAAAACTTTCGTGAAGACACCATACGCGGACTGCGTACCTATCCACGCGAAACACGTAATGTTTGTCGACATAAAAAGTTTGTCGACATAAAAAGTGATGGCGGCTTACCTTTTTATTATTATTATATTATATATTATATTATTATATTATTATTTTACATATATATATATATATATATATATATATATATATATATATATATATATATATATATATATATATATATGTGTGTGTGTGTGTGTGTGTGTGTGTGTGTGTGTGTGTGTGTGTGTGTGAACGAAGTACTTGTGATTAGGAACTTAAAAACACACACACACTCACATAAATAAATCACTCTGTATATTTCCTAGCTTAAATTTTAAATTAGTAGTATGGTACTGTAACAAGGGATACACGGGTATTTTAATTCGGGTTACAAATCGATTATAACTAAGGAAACTATGGGTTATTACCAAGGAAGTTATGGGTAATATTCGGGGATATATTTATGAATCAAACCTAGTGTTTATCATCTCCGTTACGTCTACGTACTTTCCTACAATGTTGAATCTCAATATTGATATGTAAGTACTTATATTTTATCTTTTATATAATAATTGTGTATCCATGTCTAGTGCTCGAGTATATATATATTTATACATGCTTGTATGCTAAATTTCATCGCTAAATAGTTTATAATGAATCACGAATTAAATACATATATTACTGGTAAAAGGTATATGATATAATGTTTTTGGAAAGCTAGCGAAAAATCAATAACTTTTCATTTAGATATCGAATAGTTTCGATGAACGGATTAAAAGATATAAGCAACTGAATTATGATTGACGTTAATTGAAATTGCTTTTGAATCTACAATTAAGATTTAAACAACTTGTTTACGAGATTGATAAAATGGATTTTTAAATATTACCAACCGAGTAAATGAATCCTTATATAAGGCATGTCTCGTTTTGTTGAACTAAAGTCAGAATGACTTTTTAAAATGACTTTTGATAAACTTTTGTATGTCGAGCATTAGGATTGTGATACACTATGACCTGACCTAGCTTGATAGACATTTATTGACCAACATATGTTCTCTAGGTTGAGATCTACGATTATTTGATATTCCGAGTTTTGGTCACATTACGATGAACAACTTTATGTGCTGCTAAAGTGAGTTTCATTTGCTCCCTTTTTAATTGTTTTTGCAATCTATATTTTTGGGCTGAGAATACATGCACTTTATTTTAAATGCAATGGATACAAGTACATACTAAATTCTACACCGAGTTTGAACCGAAAATCCCTTAGCTTTGGTAACTAGTAACTGCCGGTTATAAGAACTGGTGGGCGCGAGTAGTAGTATATGGATCCATAGGGCTTGATATCCCCGTCCGAGCTAGAGCACTAGCCTTTTAACGGACGTATGCTATTTTAGAAGCGTACACGTTGGTTTGCGTGTATTATTAAGATGATTATACAAAGGGTACAAATTATATATACGTTAAGTTTAGTTACCAGAGTGCTCAATTTCATAATATATTTTGATAAACATTTCGGATGAAATAACTGAAATCTTGTGATCCACCTTTATATACAGATTATACGATGCATTAAAACTATGAACTCACCAACCTTTGTGTTGACACTTGTTAGCATGTTTATTCTCAGGTTTCCTAGAAGTCTTCCGCTGTTTGATTATATGTTAGACAAGCTATGTGCATGGAGTCTTACATGGCATATTTTTCAAGGAAACGTTGCATTCACCAAATCATCACCATGTATCTTATTTTGACTGCATTGTCAACGGAAGTACTATTGTAAACTATTATTTACGATGATTGTCTATATGTAGAAATCATCAGCTGTCGAAAACCTTTGATTTAAATATTCATTTATGGTGTGTCTTTTCAAAAGAATGCAATGTTTACAAAACGTATCATACAGAGGTCAAATACCTCGCAATGAAATCGATGAATGACGTGTTCGTCCATATGGATTTGGAGCGATCGTCACACGAAGCATACGGGATACCTTTCATTCATCTTATCTCATCAGGTGTGACAGGACTTTGAGACTTGCTCAAGATTACACCCTTTTGCACGGGCAATGCTCCGCGCTTAGAGTTCTGCATGCTAAATCTACGCAAGATTTTATCATTGTATGTACTTTGACTCAAACCAATAAGAATTTTGGATCTATTTCTATAGATCCCAATTCCAAGAATATATTTAGCTTCTCCAAGATCCTTCATGGAAAAACATTTACTAAGCCAAGACTTGAGATCTTGCAAAGTTGGAATGTCATTTCTAATAAGTAGTATGTCATCAACATACAAGATCAAGAAGACTACTTTACTCCCACTAGCTCTAATGTAAACACAGGGCTCATCTCCGTTTTGAGAAAAACCAAACTCTTTAATTTTCTCATCAAACTTGAGATTCCAGCTCCTGGATGCTTGCTTCAATCCATAAATGGATTTTAGAAGCTTGCATACTTTATTAGGATGCTTAAGATTCACAAACTCTTCCGGCTGAACCATATATACGTCCTCGCTTAGGTCGCCATTTAAGAAAGCGTATTTGACATCCATTTGCCATATTTCATAATCATGAAAAGTAGCTATGGCAATAAGTATCCTAATTGATTTAATGCTCGCGACTGGTGAAGAAGTTTCCTCATAATCAATTCCTTGAGTTTGAGTATAACCTTTTGCCACCAATCGAGCCTTAAAAGTGTTTACATTACCGTCCATGTCAGCCTTCTTCTTGAAGACCCATTTACACCCCACTGTCTTGTAATTGGGTGGAAGATCAATCAAGTCCCATACTTGATTATCTTTCATGGACTGCATCTCTGCCTTCATAGCATCTTGCCATTTTTCAGATTCTGGATCTGATATGGCCTCACCGTAGCTAGAGGGTTCATCATAATCCCCTAGATGAGGTTCATCTGAATTAATCAGAAGATTTAGCCTCTCAGGTCGATGAGGAGTTCTACTAGATCTACGAATTACAGGTGCAACACGTTCTGGTTCACCAACAGTGTGTTCAGCTTCAACGTGCGGTTGGCTAGTGTCTTCAGAAGGTATGTTACTTTATGATTCTTGAATTTCTTCAAGATCTACTTTACTCCCACTGACTTCTTGTAAGAGAAGATCTCTTTCAAAGAATTCAGCAAACCGAGCAGTAAACACTTTGTTTTCAGCTTGGTAGTAAAAGTAGTAACCCATTGTTTCCTTTGGGTATCCCACAAAGTGACATTTGATACCTCTGGGTTCTAACTTGTTTGAAGTGTCACGTTTCACATACGCTTCACAACCCCAGACTTTCAAATAAGACAACTTGGGACTCTTCCCATGCCATAGCTCATATGGTGTCTTTTCTACCTTCTTGGTTGGAACCATATTGAGTATGCGTGCAGCAGACTCTAATGCATAACCCCAAAAAGACATTGGTAGAGTAGTTAGACTCATCATAGATCGAACCATATCAAGTAAAGTTCGATTCCTCTGTTCAGACACACCATTGTGTTGTGGTGTGTAAGGTGGAGTGAACTGTGAGATGATCCCACAATTCTTCCGATGGTCCAAAAACTCTTGACTCATGTATTCTCCTCCTCGATCAGAGCGAAGGGCTTTAATGGTCTTTCCAAGTTGATTCTCTACTTCATTTTGGAAGATTTTAAACGTTTCAAAAACTTCATGTTTATGTTTCTGCAAGTAAACATAACTATATCTACTATACTCATCAGTAAATGTAACGAAGTATGATTCACCATGTCTAGACATAGTTCTAAAAGGGCCACATACATCAGTATGTATTAGTCCTAAGAGATCTTCAGCTCTTTCACCTAAACCGGAGAAATGAGCCTTTGTCATCTTTCCACATAAACATGACTTGCACACATCAAATGACTCAGAGCCAGTTGATTCCAAAAGCCCATCAGATTGGAGTTTTGAAATGCGTTGTTTGTTTATATGACCAAGACGACAATACCATAGATAGGTATTATTCGAGTCTTGCTTGATTCGTTTGGCAGTACAGGTATATACAGAATTATTATTTGAAATCACACCATGCATATCAATTTCAAAAATACCATCACGTAGATAAGCATTAAAATAAAAGATATTATCCTTAGAAACTGAAATACCAAAGTACGTAAATGTAAGTTCAAAACCATTATTTTTCAAAAGAGAAACTGAAACTACGTTGCTCGTAATACTAGGAGCATAATGACATTGTTCCAACAAAACAACAAGACCACTAGGCAGAGTAAGCTCATAGGTGCCAATAGCTTCAACAGCAGCTCGATCCCCATTGCCCACTCTTAAATCCAGTGTGCCTTTCTTTAATCTCTTACTTCTTCTCATTCCCTGCATATTGTTACAGATGTGAGTACCACAACCAGTATCAAAAATCCAGGAATCACTAGAAAAAGTATATAACTGTATATGAAATATACCTGATTTGCTGGTTTCGCCAGCTTTGCCTTTTCTCAACTTAGATAAGTAGGAGGGACAGTTCCTCCTCCAGTGGCCAACTTTTCCACAGTGGAAACATTCGGCGTCTTTCGCTGGATTTTCTTTCTTGGGAGGTGGTGGAATCTTCTTCTTAGCGATTGACTTTCCTTTTCCTTTTTCCCAAGTTTTTGGCTTATTCTTTTTCACCTTACCATCCCTAATCAGCAGGACACCCGGATTGGAAACCTTAGATGGAATATTCTGTTCAGCAGTTTTGAGCATCGAGTGCACCTCTGCCAGAGATTTCTCCCAACCTTGCATATTGTAATTCATTACAAATTGGTGATACGATTTTGGTAGTGAAGCCAAAACCGTGTTCACAGCCAAGTTAGGCGGTAAGGTAGTTCCAAGTTTTTCCAATCGGTCAATGTAGCTTTTCATTTTCAAGACATGAGAGCTCACTGATTGACCCTCCTCCATTTTGCATGTTTGAAGAAGCTTATAAGTTTCATACAACTCTTGACTAGCTTGTTTCTGAAACATATTTTTCAGCTCAGTCATCATATCATATGATGTACGATCTTCCATTTCCTTTTGGAGATCAGAAGTCATACTAGCAAGCATGATTAAAGCTATCTTCTCTTGCTCATCAAACAACTTCTGATAACCATTCTTTTGAGCAGTAGTAGCTCTCTCAGGAGGAGCTTCGGGTAAGGGTTCTTCAATTTTGTTCAACTTCCCTTCATATTTGAGAACGATTCTCAAGTTGCGGTATCAGTCTAGGAAGTTTGAACCATTGAGTTTCTCCTTCTCCAACAAAGAACGGAGAGTGTTTTAGTTTACGTTTTGATTGTTTGACATCTACAAAAGAACAAGATTCAATTTAGTATTTTCGATATAAAACTTTAATAAATTAACTACCCAGGTTTTATATATTTAAAAACAATTAATTTACGAAAGTCTAAGATCCACATAGAGTTTCCATAGCCACATCTGTTGATAAGCTAGCAGTTATGGAGTCTATTGGTAGGTAGCGGGTACCAATTGCATTACAAGTGCAACTCTTAGATCTTTATGGGACCTTGAGATATGTGTAGTCCAACAAACCACTATTATCTACTGGCATGTTTGTCCCATCCTTGCCTCGAACTCAGGTCTCACCATGAATACGATTAAGTCGTCCAATTTGGAAACAGTGGAAATTCAGCCTAGTCTCACTCGTAACTGAAAATCCACCTCGTGGCTATAATTCGATTAGGTCTCACCGTAATCAAAAAAATAACGAGGAGTGTTTGCAAGCTCATTGGATGGCAAGACTTAAATTTGATGGGTATATTGAAAAAGTTTGTGTTAACGAGTAATGCATGCACACAAGATTCGTTACACTAATTGTTAAAAACATTTTAACCAATTATATATGTCGATTGTGTTTGTGTGTCTAATTTGTTATTTTATCTAAAAAATTAACAAATATACAAATGTGTATCGTTTTAAAACAATTTTAAAAGATCTCGATCATATATATTATTTGAGTTTCAAAAAACATTTAACTTTAAACTCGTTAGAGTTTAATAATTTAAAATCATCAATTTTAATCTTTGAAACTCGTTACCGATTTTATTTGATGTTTTCATCAAAAACAATTTGCATATATTATAATCAGCAATTAAATATAAAATGCAATAAATAAAACATAACCATGCATCACACACATACATAGCCTAGCCCAAAATATCCTATGCTTGATCCCATGAGCCGTCATGGGATCAAGAGGTCAAACTAAGGACAAACCATAGCTCCCACTTGATTCAAGATCCAAGTGAAAACTTGTCGAACACCATCGTTGTTAACTTGACATGTTCGCCATCTTCTAAGTCAAGCTCCAAGTTGCATCTTTATCTTTAATCTTCATCTTATTACATTTATTCAAAATTGAAAATATGACTAGTCTAGTACATTTACAAATTGAAATAAGCCTAATACAATACTATGAAATTGAAAATAAACAAAATACAACTTTGGCTTCTATGGCCTCCAATTAAATCAAAAACAACATGGCATAAAATTACCGTAACCAACAATCGCAACAATCACACATTGGTCGGGGTATTAAGGGCTATGTATGCAATCACAATTTAATAACAACATTATTAAACCTATATATGGCTTGTCCATGGTTACAATGCATGTGTATAACTATGGAATAAAATAAATATTAAATAACCAACAATTATCCAAGCCACAACTTTCTAAATTCAAAATTTAAATAGTGAATTTCTTCAGATCTTATTTGTGTGTCATGAGGTAATCAACAAAGTTGACTTTCAAAACCATAAGATTTTGACTTTTACCAATTCACCACAAAGCTAGATCTAAAAAAAAATCACGCAACAATTAAGACGGTGTAAAAGCGGCTCTTGATACCACTGTTGGAAAATCGTGTGTACTTTTAACAATTCAGATTAACGCAGCGGATAATTAAAATAATAATCTTTTATTATTTTATGAACAAAAATTACAAAATTAAATAATCACTTGTATAAAAACATGAACACGATTAATTTATCCCATGGATCCAATTACACCATAATAATTGTCATGAAAATAAAACAAAAGAGGAGTTAAACGGTATACCTTCCTAAAGAAACTGATGAACGGTGAGAAACCTACGATCAAAGAAGATGACCGTCTCTTTGGATAGTCCACTACACTTTCAAACAACGCCAATGGATGCTAGTCCAAACCCAAGTAACTTATTATAATAATCAAATTATTATAATAAAACTATAAAATAAAATGCTCCGTAATATGTTAACTGCTTCGTTTCGTTTTGCTTTTCGTACGGAATAAAGGAAACGTAATAATCTTTTGACTTTGAATGACAACTAATATAATAAGTTGTTTTTTTTTTGTTTCTCGTGTATGTCTCAAAAACCAAAAAGAGGCCAATATATATACAAGTCAAAAGTTGATATGTACACCGACTTTGAGTCGGTTGTCAAAACCGTGTGAAATAAAATTGTTTCCAAATCTATTTTATTCTCAAATCCATTCCCTTTTAATTTAGTACGTAGCCTTCAAGCAATTAGTATTTAATAGATGTACCAAAGTTACATACTATTAATTAATTAATTAATTAAAGTTAACTATTTAAATTATTTCGTTACTTGGATAATATATATACAACATATATATATTTTATTTGACGCCTAGGTGTATATATGTGTGACCCCAAAGGCTCAAATTAATTTAGCCATATAGTTATATGTTGTACCTTGCGCATTAATCCTACAGAACCGAACCAAGTGAAAGCTGCTTTTCTTGAGTACTTTAAAGATTAAGATATCAGCACGTCGAAAATCACCCTCGAACCCCATCCTTCCCTCCTGCCTCTGTCCCCGCGATGGTAGCTTAGTGAATGGGGGACATGTAACATAAAGCGGTGGTCATGGGTTCAATCCCTGCCCCATGTCCTTTTAAGCATGGGTTACGCGATTTTCCTCTCACATGTTGGCTATGGGAACGGTTGGTGTTGAAATGTCCCTTTCATATCAATTATAAACGTTCCATATTAATTGATTTTGTTGCGAGTTTTTGACCTCTATATGAGACGTTTTTTCAAAGACTGCATTCGATTTTAAAGACAAACCATAACCTTTATTTTATCGATAAAAGTTTTAAAAGCATAACGTGGATTATCAAGTAATGATAATCTAAAATGTAGCGTTTAACACACGACCATTACATAATGGTTTACAATAATATTACACATTTATTTAATTCTCCGAATGCAGTTTTAAACAATATTATACAAGCATGCAGACTCCAAATCCTGTCTTTATTTAGCATGCAACAGTGGAAGCTTCTTAATAATCACCTGAGAATAAACATGCTTTAAACGTCAACAAAAATGTTGGTGAGTTATAGGTTTAACCTATATATATCAAATCGTAATAATAGACCATAAGATTTCATATTTCAATACACATCCCATACATAGAGTTAAAAATCATTCATATGGTGAACACCTGGTAACCGACATTAACAAGATGCATATAAGAATATCCCCATCATTATGGGACATCCTTCGGACATGATAAAAACGAATTTGAAGTAATAAAGCATCCGGTACTTTGGATGGGGTTTGTTAGGCCCAATAGATCTATCTTTAGGATTCGCGTCATTTAGTAGATCGGTTTACTAATTCTTAGGCTACCAAGCAAAAAGGGGCATATTCGGCTTCGATCATTCACCCATATAATGTAGTTTTGATTATTTGTGTCTATTTCGTAAAGCATTTATAAAACTGCAAGTATTCTCATCCTAAAAATATTAGATTTTAAAAGTGAAACTATAACTCACTTTCACAGATTTTTACTTCGTCGGGAAGTAACAGTTGGCCACTGGTCGATTCACGAACCTATAACAAATATATACATATATATCAAAGTATGATTGAAATATGTTCACAACATTTTTATTACGTTTTAATGATTTAAGTTTATTAAGTCAGTAGTCCTCGTTAGTAACCTACAACTAGTTGTCCACAGTTAGATGTACAGAAATAAATCAATATATATATTATCTCGAATCAATCCACGACCCAGTGTATACAAGCCTCAGGCTAGATCACAACTCAAAGTATATATATTATTTTGGAATCAACCTCAACTCTGTATAGCTAACTCAAGCATTACTGCATATAGAGTGTCTATGGTTGTTCCAAATATAATATATATAGATGGGTCGATATAATATGTCAAAATATTGTATACGTGTCTATGGTATCCCCAGATTACATAATATATATTAGAATACATGTATAATACAATATAAATTAGTTAAGTTATGATTTGTATAGATTTGTTACAAATTTCACGTAGCTACAACAATCAAAATTATCCAATTTTGTTTTACCCATAACTTCTTCGTTTTAAATCCCTTTTGAGTGATTCAAATTGCTATGGTTTCATATTAAACTCTAGTTTATGAAACTAGACAGAAAAAGTATAGGTTTATTGTTGGAATTATAGGTTACAAATCATTTTTGTAGAGGTAGTCATTTCAGTCGAAAGAACGACGTCTAGATGACCATTTTGAAAAACATATTTTCACTTTGAGTTTAACCATGATTTTTGGATATTATTTCATGTTCATAATAAAAATCATTTTCCCAGAATAACAAATTTTAAATCAAAGTTCAACATAGTTTTAATTATCCATACCAAAATAGCCCCCGGTTTCACTACGACGGCTTATATCCGGTTTTATGGTGTTCTTCATGTTTTCAGTTTTTAAATCATTAAGTTAGCATATCATATAGATATAGAGCATGTGTTTAACTGATTTTAAAAGTTAAGTTAGAAGGATTAACTTTCTTTGCAAACAAGTTTAGAATTAACTAAACTATGTTCTAGTGATTACAAGTTTAAATCTTCGAATATGATAGTTATATATATATATATATATATATATATGAATCGAATGATGTTACAAACATCATTACTACCTTAAATATAGTAGGTAAACCTACTGGAAGTGTCAAGAAAAGATTTAGCTTCAACGGATTCTCGGATGGCTTGAAAGTTCTTGAAGTAGAATCATGACACGAAAACAAATTCAAGTAAGTTTATCACTCGAATTAAGATAGTTATAGTTATAGAAATCGAACCAAAGTTTGAATATGAGTATTACCTTGTATTAGAAAGATATCTTACTGTAAATAAGAAACATTTCTTGAGGTTAGATGATCACTTTACAAGATTGGAAGTGAGCTAGTAAACTTGGAAGTATTCTTGATATGTTCTTGAGTAGTTGTTTTGTAACTTGGTTTATGTAAGGATTTATGATCTAGATTGATGTAGTTTTTGATGAAGATGATGAAGAACACTTAGAACAAAGGAAGAACACTTGAGAGAGAGTTGTTTGATGCATGAAAATTGAAATTAAAATGTGTTTAGGGTTGGTGAAGTTCACGTTAACTTAGGGAGTACATAAAGGATTCATTAGTTTGTAATTTAGCTTAATCATTCATGGTAAATGACAAAGGATAATCCCTACGTGTTTCTATAATGGATGATGAGTCATTTAGGGCTACTAAGATCAGATTATTGGAGTGTATATATCAATAGTAAATACATCTAGAAGCTGTGTATTGTACGAGTATGAATACGGGTGCATACGAGTAGAATTATTGATGAAAACGAATGAGGACATAATTGTAAGCATTTTTGTTAAGTAGAAGTACTTTGATATATGTCCTTAAGGCTTTCAAAAGTGTACTAATATATCTTAAAACACTACATGTATATACATTTTAACGGAGTCGTTAAGTCATCGTTAGTCATTACATGTAAGTGTTGTTTTGAAACCTTTAAGTTAACGATCTTGTTAAATGTAATTGACCCGTTGTTATTACACTTAAATGAGATGTTAAATTTTTATGTTAACATGTTAACATGGTGTATTAATATATCTAATATCATATACATATGTGTAAAATACTATTACAACGATATATATATATATATATATATATATATATATATATATATATATATATATATATATATATATATATATATATATATATATATATATATATATATATATATATATATATTGTTTCGAAATTCTTAAGTTAGTAGTCTCATCTTATTTGTGTAGTTCATTGTTAATACACTTAATGATATATGTAATTATCATTTCATCATGTTAAACATAGTGTATTAATATCTTAACATGATACATATGTATTTAGTAAAATGTTTTTATACGATAGTCATTATATATATCGTTTAGTGTTTCTTAATTCACTACTTTCATTTTATGCATATAACTCATTGTTAATGTACTTGGTGAGATACTTACTCATCATAATATCATGTTATATATATATATATATATATATATATATATATATATATATATATATATATAGATATATATATATATATATATATATATATATATATATATATATATATATATATATATATATATATATATATATATCATGTCAGTTTTTACAAGTTTTAATGTTCGTGAATCGTCAGACAATTTGGGTGACCAATTGACTACATAACACATTTCAATAAATCAAGTCTTAATAGGTTTGATTGCTTAACATGTTGGAAACATTTAATCATACAAATATATTTTTCATTTAATATATAAACATGGAAAAGTTCAGGTCACTACAGTACCTACCCGTTAAATAAATTTCGTCCCGAAATTTTGAGCAGTTGGAGGTGTTGACACATCTTCTGGGAATAGGTGCGGGTATTTTAGCTTCATTTGATCTTCACGCTCCCAGGTGAACTCAGGTCCTCTACGAGCATTCCATCGAACCTTAACGATTGGTATATTATTTTGCTTAAGTCTTTTAACCTCACGATCCATTATTTTGACGGGTTCTTCAATGAATTGAAGTTTTTCATTGATTTGGATTTCGTCTAAAGGAATAGTGATATCTTCTTTGGCTAAACATTTTTTCAGATTCGAGACGTGAAAGGTATTATGTACGTTGGCTAATTATTGCGGTAAATCAAGTGAATAAGCTACCGGTCCGACACGATCAATAATCTTGAATGACCCAATATATCTCGGGTTTAATTTTCCCCATTTTCCAAAACGGACAACACCTTTCCAAGGTGATACTTTAAGCATGACCATGTCACCAATTTTAAATTCCAAGTCTTTTCTTCTGATGTCCGCGTAGCCCTTTTACCGATTCTGAGCGGTTTTCAATCGTTGTTGAAATTGGATAATTTTCTCGGTCGTTTCTTGAATGATTTCTGGACCCGTAATCTGTCTATCCCCCACTTCACTCCAAAAAATTGGAGACCTGCATTTTCTACCATAAAGTGCTTCAAACGGCGCTATCTCAATACTTGAATGGTAACTGTTGTTGTAGGAAAATTCTGCTAATGGTAGATGCCGATCACAACTGTTTCCAAAATCAATAACACATGCCTGCAGCATGTCTTCAAGCGTTTGTATCGTCCTTTCACTCTGTCCATCGGTTTGTGGATGATAAGCAGTACTCATGTCTAGACGAGTTCCTAATGCTTGCTGTAATGTCTGTTAGAATCTTGAAATAAATCTGTCATCCCTATCAGAGATAATAGAGATTGGTATTCCATATCTGGAGACGACTTCCTTCAAATACAGTCGTGCTAACTTCTCCATCTTGTCATGTTCTCTTATTGATAGGAAGTGTGCTGATTTGGTGAGGTGATCAACTATTACCTAAATAGTATCAAAACCACTTGCAGTCCTTGGCAATTTAGTGATGAAATCCATGATAATGTTTTCCCATTTCCATTCCGGGATTTCGGGTTGTTGAAGTAGACCTGATGGTTTCTGATGCTCAGCTTTGACCTTAGAACACGTCAAACATTCTTCTATGTATTTAGCAACATCAGCTTTCATACTCGGCCACCAAAAATGTTTTTTGAGATTCTTGTACATCTTCCCCGCTCCAGGATGTATTGAGTATCTGGTTTTATGAGCTTCTCTAAGTACCATTTCTCTCATATCTCCAAACTTTGGTACCCAAATTCTTTCAGCCCTATACCGGGTTTCGTCTTCCCGAATATTAAGATGCTTCTCCGATCCTTTGGGTATTTCATCATTTAAATTTCCCTCTTTTAAAACTCCTTGTTGCACCTCCTTTATTTAAGTAGTAAGGTTAGTGTGAATCATAATATTCATAGCTTTTACTCGAATAGGTTCTCTGTCATTTCTGCTCAAGGCATCGGCTACCACATTTGCCTTTCCCGAGTGGTAACGAATCTCAAAGTCGTAATCATTCAACAATTCAATCCACCTGCGCTGCCTCATGTTCAGTTGTTTCTGATCAAATATATGTTGGAGACTTTTGTGGTCGGTATATATAATACTTTTGACCCCATATAAGTAGTACCTCCAAGTCTTTAATGCAAAAACAACAGCACCCAATTCCAAATCGTGAGTCATATAATTTTGCTCATGAATCTTCAATTGTCTAGACGCATAAGCAATTACCTTCGTTCGTTGCATTAATACACAATCGAGACCTTGCTTTGATGCGTCACAATAAATCACAAAATCATCATTCCCTTCAGGCAATGACAATATAGGTGCTGTAGTTAGCTTTTTCTTCAATAACTGAAACGCTTTCTCTTGTTCATCATTCCATTCAAATTTCTTCCCTTTATGCGTTAATGCAGTCAAGGGTTTTGCTATTTTGGAAAAATCTTGGATGAATCTTCTGTAGTAACCAGCCAATCCTAAAAATTGGTGTATATGCTTCGGAGTTTTCGGGGTTTTCCAGTTTTCAATGGTTTCAATCTTTGCCGGATCAACCTGAATGTCTTCCTTGTTCACTACATGCCTAAGGAATTGAACTTCTTCCAACCAAAATGCACACTTTGAAAACTTAGCGTACAATTTTTCCTTCCTCAACAACTCTAGCACTTTTCTCAAATGTTCTTCGTGCTCTTGATCATTCTTTGAGTAAATAAATATGTCATCGATGAAAACAATGACAAACTTGTCGAGGTATGGCCCACACACTTGGTTCATGAGGTCCATGAACACAGCTGGTGCGTTAGTTAACCCAAACGGCATAACCATAAACTCATAATGACCATATCGTGTTCTAAAAGCAGTCTTCAGAATATCATCTTCCTTCAACCGCATTTGATGATACCCAGAACGTAAATCAATCTTCGAATAAACTGAAGAGCCTTGTAGTTGGTCAAATAAGTCATCGATTCTCGGTAGTGGGTAGCGGTTCTTGATGGTAAGTTTGTTCAACTCTCAGTAGTCGATACACAACCTAAATGTACCATCCTTCTTCTTGATAAACAAAACAGGAGCTACCCACAGTGATGTGCTTGGTCGAATGAAACCATGCTCTAAAAGTTCTTGTAATTGGCTTTGGAGTTCCTTCATCTCGCTGGGTGCAAGTCTGTATGGAGCACGAGCTATTGGTGCAGCTCCTGGTACAAGATCTATCTGAAATTCAACGGATCAGTGTGGAGGTAGTCCCGGTAATTCTTTCGGAAATACATCGTAAAATTCATTTGCGACGGAAACATCACTGATATTCTTTTCTTCGGTATTGATTTTCTCGACGTGTGCTAGAATGGCATAGCAACCTTTTCTTATTAGCTTTTGCACCTTCAGGCTACTAATAAGATTTAGCTTCGCGTTGCTCTTTTCTCCGTATACCATTAATGGTTTTCTCTTTTCGCGCATAATGCGAATCGTATTTTTGTAACAAACGATCTCTGCTTTCACCTCTTTCAACCAGTCCATGCCGATTATCACATCAAAACTCCCTAATTCCACTGGTATCAAATCAATCTTAAATGTTTCGCTAACCAGTTAAATTTCTCAATTCCGACATATATTATCTGCTGAAATTAATTTGTCGTTTACTAATTCGAGTAAAAAGTTATTATCCAAAGGCGTCAATGGACAACTTAATTTAGCACAAAAATCTCTACTCATATAACTTCTATCCGCACCCGAATCAAATAAAACATAAGCAGATTTATTGTCAATAAGAAACGTACCCGTAACAAGCTCTGGGTCTTCCCATGCTTCTGCCGCATTAATATTGAAAACTCTTCCACGGCCCTGCCCATTAGTATTCCCCTGATTCGGGAAATTTCTAATAATGTGGCCCGGTTTTCCACATTTATACCAAACTACGTTGGCATTACTTGCTCCGACACTACTTGTTCCGACATTACTTGTTCTGACACTATTTGTTCCTTTAGTTCTGTTATACTTTGGTCCGTAGACCTCACACTTTGTCACGCTATGACCATTTCTTTTACACCTGTTGCAAAATGTCGTGCAGAACCCCGGGTGATATTCTTCACACCTTTGGCATGGCTGTTTTTGGTTTTTGTTGCCGTTGTTATTATTGAGGTTGTTGTTAGGATTGTTATTGTTGTTGAAACGATTGTTGTAGTTGTTGTTTTTGTTGGGACGTTTGTTGTAGTTATTGTTAGGATTGCGGTTATTGTTGCGATTGTTGTTGCGGTTGTTGGGATAGTTGCTGCGATTGTGGCTGTAATTGTTGTTGTTGTTGTATTGGTGACCATTGTTACTAGTTTCTTCCCACTTTCTTTTGAGTTGTTTCGTGTTGGCTTCTTCGGCCGCCTGCTCTTTAATTCTTCCCTCAATCTGGTTTACTAGTTTGTGCGCCATTCGACTTGCCTTTTGTATGGAGGCAGGCTCGTGTGAACTCACATCTTCTTTAATTCTTTCGGGTAACCCTTTCACAAACGCGTCGATTTTCTCTTCCTCATCTTCGAACGCTCCCAGACACAATTTCTGTGAATCGTCTTTCGTACGTGGTAATATCAAATCCTTGTGTTCGTAACCCTATAAGCTCTACCTTGAGCTTATTAACCTCGTTTCTAGGACGGTACTGCTGGTTCATCAAGTGCTTGAATGCTGACCACGATAGTGCATAAGCAGCATCTTGTCTTACCTGCTCAAGATAGGTGTTCCACCATGTTAACGCAGTATATGTGAAGGTATGAGTAGCGTACTTCACTTTGTCCTCTTCAGTACACTTACTTATGGCAAACACCGATTCGACCTTCTCGGTCCACCGTTTCAATCCGATCGGTCCTTCGGTTCCATCAAATTCCAAAGGTTTGCAGGCAGTGAATTCTTTGTAGGTGCATCCTACACGATTTTATGTACTGCTAGATCCAAGGTTATTGTTGGTGTGTAGTGCAGCCTGTACTGCGACTATGTTCGCAGCTAGAAAAGTACGGAATTCCTCTTCACTCATATTCATGGTTTGGCGAGTAGTCGGTGCCATTTCCTTCAAAATAACCAAATGAATCAAATTAATCATACAGAATATTAAGAGTAGTCAATAGTATTTCATAGCATAATATGAACTCATTTATAAAAGCCTTTTCTTCATATTAGCGTTTTATAAGTTTTACTTCGGGTACTACCTACCTGTTACGTTCATACTTAGCAGCTAATATACGATTCAACTACTACAATTCTATATGAAAAACTGATCATAATAATATTTCACATTCAAATATTCTTCAAACTTACAATTCTGCTATTTTACATATAACATGAAATATAGCACACAATAACTTTGATACAAGACAGTTTTGAAGATAATTCTAGTTAGTACGCAAGTCGTTCAGCAAAGGCAATAAAGACACTGTGATGACCCAGAAATTTCGACTAAATTTAAACTTAATCTTTGTATGATTAACATTTTCGACACGATAAGCAAAGTCTGTAAAACTGAATCTCAAAATTTTTGAATTACTTTTATATATTTAAATACCCTTCGGTTGTTTTCGACGATTCGCAAACAATTATATGTAAATAGATACATATATACTATAACATGAAAAGGTAACAATGTATTAATTGTTTGATACCGTACATTAAACTTATTGGTTTAAATATCTATTTGAATGTATATGATAAGATGAAATATTTATTATTAAAATTTATTTATAAATAACTTCCAATGTGTATTTAAAAACTGATTTATGTATATTAAAAAGATATATACATATATATAATAAACGATAGTAACATTCGTTTATTGATTCAATTGATATTTAGATAAGTTAACTAAAGCGTTTAAGATGAACCAGTTAAACACTAATTTGTTACAGTGTTTTCAAATTGCCACATTACTCAAAATGCTACAGTGTTTTCGAAAATCACTATTTGCTACAGTGAAATTGACTTTGCTACAGTGAAATTGACTTTGCTACAGTAACTTTGCTACAGTAAAACGCTATTATAAAAATGTATTTTAACAAATAGCGAGACGATGATTTATAGAAGTAAATGACCAAAACACTCGAAAGTTTAAGATACACTTTGAGTGATATAATCAAGGGATAATTTAAGGCTATTGATAAGGCTAAAAAGGAACATATATTTCATAGCATTATCCCCCAAGAAAGACAGGATTTTAGTTGTAATTGTTCCATATTCAAGTAATATTCGTTTATATTTAATAAGTGCGAAGACAAAAGGCGAAAACGAAGAATTGAAGACGGAAAGGTCCAAAATGCTCAAATGTACAAGATACAATTAAAAAGGTTCAAATTATTGATGAAGAACGTCTAAAAATGACAAGAGTACAAGTTGCGGAACGCAAAGTACACGATATAAAATAGTACGCAAGGACGTCTGAAAATCCGGAACCGGGACCCGAGTCAAGAAGAAACGCCCGACGCAACGGACCAAAAATATCTAGTCTACTATGCACAAGAATAAAATATAATATATAAATAATTATATTAATTATTTATATATTTATATTTATTTTATATTATGTCGACAAGCTAGGAGCCAAAACAATGTGAGCTGTCCCTGGTCCTCATGCGAGTCGCATGGCCAGAAGGCCATTTCCATGCGAGTCGCATGACTCCAGATTTCAGGCCAGATTCTATAAATTGCAACATTTTCTGCCGAGTAAAGAAAGAAAAAAAAACACACACATACATATTACTCCGTATTTATTTTATTTATTATTTATATTATTATTATTATTATTATTATTATTAATAAGATTATTATTAATCTTATTATTTTTTTTTATTATTAGTGTTATTATTTTTGCGATACAAAAATAATAATGTACATCAAATATTACGACGGAGTGCTGTCCAAGTAATTTTCAAAATGAGTTTTCGAGCAAGCTAGAGCTAAGGAAATTATGGGTTATTGCCAAGGAGGTTATGGGTAATGTTCGGGGGTATTTTTTTGTGAATCAAACCTCGTGTTTATCATCTCCGATGCGTCTACGTGCTTTCCTGCAATATTGTATATCAATATTAAACAGTGAGTTTCATAAAATCCCTTTTACTCTCTACATTTTTGGGCTGAGAATACATGCAAATGCTTTATTAACCGATATACAATATTTATATGTGTGAGTTTCATATGCTCCCTTTTTAAATGCTTTTGCAATATATATTTTTGGACTGAGAATACATGCATTTTATTTTAAACGTAATGGATACAAGTACATACTAAATTCTACACCGAGTTTGAACCGAAAATCCCTTAGCTTTGGTAACTAGTAACTGCCAGTTATAAGAACTGGTGGGCGCGAGTAGTTGTATATGGATCCATAGGGCTTGACATCCCCGTCCGAGCTAGAGCGCTAGCCTTTTAACGGACGTATGCTATTTGAGAAGCGTACACGTTGGTTTGCGTGTATTATTAAGATGATTATACAAAGGGTACAAATTATATATACGTTAAAGTTTATTTACCAGGGTGCTCAATTTCGTAGAATATTTTGATAAACGTTTCTGGATGAAACAACTGAAATCTTGTGATCCACTTTTATATATAGATTATGCGAAACACTAAAACTATGAACTCACCAACCTTTGTGTTGACACTTGTTAGCATGTTTATTCTCAGGTTCCCTAGAAGTCTTACGCTGTTTGCTTATATGTTAGACAAGCTATGTGCATGGAGTCATACATGGCATATTTTTCAAGGAAACGTTGCATTCACCAAATCATCACCATGTATCTTATTTTGACTGCATTGTCAACGGAAGTACTATTGTAAACTATTATTTACAGTGATTGTATATATGTAGAAATTATCAGATGTCGAAAACCTTTGATTTAAATATTCATTTATGGTGTGCCTTTTTAAAAGAATGCAATGTTTACAAAACGTATCATATAGAGGTCAAATACCTCGCAATGAAATCAATGAATGACGTATTGTCCATATGGATTTGGAGCGATCGTCACAGACACATAATTCGTACGTCCAGAAATAAGTCATGCATTCTGGTTTTATTAGTACAATCTCCCACCCTTGGTCTTGTGGGACGTAACCGTTGTGGCCGTTGACAAGACAGCGTGTTGTAATGTTTTCAAAAGGACGGGGGTTACATAATGCCCAACAGCCCCGTAATAATCTAAAAACCTTGTTTCTCACCCCAACTACTGAGCCCGTCACTTGTGGAAATGTTTCATTTAACAGCTGTAATCCGATATTCTTTTTCTCACTTTGGTGAGAAGCGAACATCACTAACCCGTAAGCATAACATGCTTCTTTATGTAGCATGTTAGAAGCTCTTTCTAAAGTATGAAGTCCTATGTTGGGATATGTGGAGTCAAAATATGTTCTTAACCAGTAGCGTAAAATTGCATCTGGATTCCCCGCATTCAATGCTTTAAAGAAAACACGGCGTAACTTATGGTCTCCCCAATGTGATATACCCCATCTATCAAAGGAAAGCCTTTTATAAACTAAGGCATTTCTGGAAAGTCTTTCAAATGTTTGACAAGTTAATTTCGCCATAATTAATTGTGCTGCTGAATTCTGACCGACTCTAGACAAGATTTCATCAATCATATCCTCTGGTAGGTCTTCTAAAATATTCGGTTGTCTACCCTTAACGTCCATTTTGTGTTTTTATACTGTAAAATAGACAAGGAATAGATTCGTAAAAGATAATTAACAAACAATACAAACAATTTTTACATAGAACATAAAAGTACAAGCACACTACAATACATATATTACACAACATGGTTACAACCCTCTAATCTGAATCACTGGTTTCTTCTTCTTAGGACTTGGTTCGTTTTCCTAATTTTCTAGGGATATATGGTGTTCCCCCTAATACGAGCCGTCGTTTTCCACAATGGTTTAGAAAAACCTGGTGGTTTAGAGGTTCCCGGGTTATTGTTACAATTTAGGAAATACGGATGTTGCCGATACATATAGAGTTCATCGGGGTTGGAATCAAGTTTCTCTATTTTTATACCTTTTAACTTAGTATTTTCTTTTGCTTTATTAAATTGAGTCGGGGTAATTTCTATAACATCATCGGGATCCGATTCATCGAAAAATTGGTAATCTTCCTAATATTTTGCTTCCTCGGTGGAAACACCATTGACCATTATTAATTTTGGTCCATTGGTTGAGGGTTTTCTTTTATTTATCTGTTTTTCAGTGGTTTCTAATATTTCCTCCTCCGGAACTTCTTCTTCTTCCGATTCCTCTTCTTCTGATTCCTCTTCTTCCTGTTCTTCTTCTTTCGGTTCTTCGGGAACTTGTGAATCTTCCCAATATATATTCGAATCTTCATTATTATTAGGTGAGTCGATGGGATTTGTACTAGAGGTAGACATCTATCACACAATATCAAACACATTAAGAGGTTAATATATCACATAATATTTAAATGTTAATAATATATAGTTTTCAACAAAAAGTGTTAAGCAATCGTTTTTAAAGAAAAATATACGGTCGAAGTCCAGACTCACTAATGCATCCTACAAACTCGATAAGACACACTAATGCAAATTTCTGGTTCTCTAAGACCAACGCTCGGATACCAACTGAAATACAGTGGGGACAACCACCGTCCCACCCAGTGCCTTCCCAGCTAACTGCCTGGTGACCACTGAGTGTACCTCAGATACTGATTTTAGGGCCTGCCTCTCGGCTATTGCCAACCCTCGTAAGGGATCGCAAGGAGTAAGAGCCAATGCTTCGTCACAGGTAACACTGTGAGAACCTCCTTTACGACTAACCCGCCACACATGGACGCGGTTATACCAGCTCTGATACCAACTGAAATATCCCGTTCATATCAGTTATGTGATGACCCGGGAATTTCTGACTAAATTTAAACTTAATCTTTATATAAGCTCGACATGATAAGCAAAGTCTGTAATGTTAAAGTCTCAAAAATCCTTTGAGCTGCGTTCATGTATATATTTGACCTTTGACCATGCCCTACGATTCACGAACAATTGTTTGTAAATAAATATGTATATATTATAAATATAAGAATATATAATATTTTGATTTAATAAAGTATGCTTTAAATAATAGGAATTTAAAATGTAATATAATCATTAGAATAATTAAGTATTGTTAATATATATAAATATGTATATTTTATTATAAATCTATTATTTCTATTAAATATATATATATTAACTATTCATTAAATATCAACATATAATATAAAATTACATAAATAATAAATGATATTACATTAAATTACAAGGTTGAACATAATTGATATATTAATATTATTAACATTACTTTCATTATTATTATTGCTATTAATATTTGTATTAGTAATATTAATATGTATAAAATCTGATATGTATAAATTGTTATATTATTATTATTATTAACATTTTTATCAATATTAATTTATTTTTATTTTTATCATTATCATAATTAACAAAAGTGTTATTTCTATTAAAATTATTATAAGTATTGTTATTTGTTTTATTAAAAATACAATTTATTATTATTATCATTAATATTATAACTATTATTAATATTATTATTAATATTATTATTAACATTATTATTAATAATTAATATTATCATTATTACTAGTAATATTAAAAGAGTTATTATTATTAAAATATACTTATATTTATTAGTTATTAATATTTATTGTATATATAAAAATGAATACAGATATTACAGATATTACGCCAAAAATTGTTGTCACAAGTAACTATCTGTTTTTTTTTATCTTTTTCTGATATCATGTTATACCCGTGGTTATATGTCGAAGTATTATCACTATATCAATCGATCAGTTTGCAGAGGAGGAGAAAATCATTCAATCTTTCCTATTCTTTATCAATTATACATTACTCTTATCTGTTATATTTTTTTTTTGGGGCGAATTTTAAACGAAAAAAAAAAAAGAATAGATGCAGTTTTCTGTACGTGTATTGGATTTTTGAAGAACTCAAATTTGATTTAAATTTCAAAATTTATAAATGTAGGATTACTATGAATATTTTACTTGATCTTTCTGCAAAGTTTCATTCCCCAATTCTTTATATCAAGCTACAATTTTGGAGTCAAAGTTTAATTGTAAAAAGTCAAACATATGAACAAAGATTAAATTCGAGTTCATGTTTGTGTTTTAAGTTAAATTGATGATTCTAACAGTTTATACAAACGATTTGGAAAATATTTCGTGAAGGAATCATGATCCAAAAACTTCTAAAAATCGAAAACATTTTTTTTTTTTTGTAAAGTAGCGAAGCAGCAGTAGCACTTTATTCATATTTTTTTTTGTTTTTCAAATACTACAATCATTTAATATCAAGGTTTCTAATTATTTTGAAGAATATAAATCTTTGTTGTTAGGATTAATTTGATTTGGGTCGTCTGGAACATAAGAAGAAGAAAAGGAAATCGAAGCAGAAGAGTAGGTTAAGTATAATTAAAATGGGTTATTATCAGATAAAAAGAATTGGTTCATGGGTTTGAGGTGTTGATGGGTACTCGAGGGGTTGCGAGTTCGATTCTCAACTGGGTCGTTAATTTTTTTTAGACCATCCTATTTTGAGGTAGTTCCATATTCTATGATGATGATGATGATTATTATTATTATTATTATTATTACTATTATTATTATTATTATTATTATTATTATTATTATTATTATTATTATTATTATTATTATTATTATTGTTATTATTATTAATCATTTATTATAAATATTACAAGTATTATAATTATTAATATTGTTATGATTATTACTAATATGTATTATTATTATTATTATTATGAGTAGGAGTATCATTGTTATTATCATTGTTATTATCATTATCATTATCATTATTATTATTATTATTATTATTATTATTATTATTATTATTATTATTACTATGATTATTATTACTATTGTTATCATTAGTATTATAGTAATTATTAATAATAATAATATCATAGTTACAAGTATTATGTGTATTGCTAATGTTATTATTATTATCATTATTGTAGATATTATTATTATCAATATTAGCATTATTAGTAATATCATTACTACTAAAAGTAACATTATTTTCAAACATGTCGTTTTTGTTAAAACTAAAAGTATCATTAAAAGTAACATTTTTAACATTATAATAATTATTATTATTAGTATTATCAATATCATTAATATTATTGTGATTTTGAAAATAAAGGTTTTAAAGATATTATTAAGATTATAAGTATAAAATAAAGATTACATATGTACAAATATATTCAAATTACATAACTTAATTATAATAAAATTTCTATATATATAAAAAAATGAAAATATATAAATAAAAAATAAAACTTATAAAGTATTAATATAACAAATACATTACTACTAATAAATAGATTTATTCGATTACGAGTATGTGTTTTAATATATATATGAATAATATAGGTTCGTGAATCCGAGGCCAACCCTGCATTGTTCAATATTGTCATATGTATTTTTACTACAAAATACATTAGGTGAGTTTCATTTGCTCCCTTTTTAAATGCTTTTGCAATATATATTTTTGGGACTGAGAATACATGCACTGCTTTTATAAATGTTTTACGAAATAGACACAAGTACTTAAAATTACATTCTATGGTTGGATTATTAACCGAATATCGCCCTTCAAGTCTGGTAACCTAAGAATTTAGGGAAATGGCCCCTGATTGACGCGAATCCTAAAGATAGATCTATGGACCTTGACAAGTCCCATTCGGGTTACGAATGCTTTAGTACTTCGAGATTATTATACAGACGAGAGGTTCTGTTTTGGGGATATTCTATGCATTAAGTTAACGTCGGTTACCAGGTGTTCAATCCATATGAATGATTTTTATCTCTATGCAGTTTGCGAAATGCCGGATATGAGATGATGTTTATGAGAAATGAAAATCTTGTGGTCTATTAAAATGATGGAAATGAATGTTTATGTTAACTAATGAACTCACCAACCTTTTGGTTGACACTTTAAAGCATGTTTATTCTCAGGTATGAAAGAAATCTTCCGCTGTGCATTTACTCATTTTAGAGATGTTACTTGGAGTCATTTATGACATATTTCAAAAGACGTTGCATTCGAGTCATTGAGTTCATCAAGATTATTATTAAGTTAATTATAGTTAGATATATTATCAAATGATATGCATGTCGTCAACTTTTGATGTAATGAAAGATTGTCTTTTCAAAAATGAATTCAATATTTGCAAAATATATCATATAGAGGTCAAGTACCTTGCGATGTAATAAAATGTTGTGAATCGTTTATAATCGATATGGACTTTGTCCGGATGGATTAGGATGGGTCTCTACAGTTGGTATCAGAGCGGTGGTCTTAGCGAACCAGATCTTGCATTAGTGTGTCTAACTGATAGTTGTTTAGATGCATTAGTGAGTCTGGACTTCGACCGTGTCTGCATGTCAAAAATTTTGCTTATCATTTTTGTCGGAAATCATCTGCTTATCATCCTTAGGAAATTACCTGCTCATTATTCTTAGTCTAGACACGTTTTACTGCATTGACTGCATGAATAGTGTATAGACAAAATTCATATCTTAGTGTATCTGACAATTCATATCTTAGCGTATCTGTTACTGTAGACCTTGCCTGATATCTCTCGTAAATTTCTCCTTAATTTAAGGGATCCTGGTACTATATATATCTATGCATATTATGCATTGAGAATACATCCAACTATCAATTACTGTCACTAAACTGTTCATACCAAAAATCTTTTCTGTGATCGCGTAAGATGGCCTCTACAAATCAACCACGTTCCTCTGACTCCGAAGACAGCGTGACAGAAGCACACCAACCAATCAACTACCGTGATTACTGGATAAAATGGGGGTGGGTTCGCGATGTACTCACCCTATGGAGAAGGGAAGAAGGTACTCCATATCATGAATCAAATCTACCACCTAACCTTGGAGTACTCGACCCGCTCACCCGCGAACCTGTTCCCAACACCGTTTATACTCTTTTTGCAAGAATTTTTCATTTTGAGGCTACCATTAACGGAACTAGAGAAGATATCTGACCTCTACCTCACACTGATAACCAACCAGGGTTAGTAGAAGAAGTTAAAGAACTCCGAGATCGAGTGTTAACTTTAGAGAGCACGGTACACAATTTGCAAGCACCAGCAGCATTACCAACACCAATAACATCACCAGCCTCAGCACCAACAGCACTAGTACCACCAACAACAACATCCGCGTCACCAGCTTCGACATCTCATTCTGAACCTCGAGTATAATCATCGTTCTACATGACGTTCTACATCATTTATCTTCGTTCGACATAGCGATTATGTAATCTCTAATGTTTTAGAGATTATATATTCTTGTTCTAACGGTAAATCAAATGAGTTTAATATCATATTGACTCATTAAATCCATGATTACATCTGAAGAAAATATATATGTATATATGTTTTCATAAAGATTGTAATTAAAAATTCTTTTGTACAAACTGTTAATAGTGAAAATATTTTAACGGGTAGGTAATACCAGAGGAATATTTAGATTCTACATTAATAAGTTACACTGTACATTCTTCGAATTTGATTCAACGATCATTTACTATCCTATTTACAACCACCGATATACGTATCCGTTCACCAAAGAATAACTATTTTCATTCAAATTCAATTTCATATTTGGATTTTGACCTATCAGAATTCAACAAGTGGCTTAATGAAGAAATAATGGACACAATAAAAATTGATTAGAAACAGACTAATTAACAATATGAAATTTTGTTAAGAATCTACGCTAACAAAATCCTAGCTAACTGTTCCTAGCTAACTGATTACATTTTATTTATCGCAGTTTATTTATCGCAATTTAATTATCGCAATTTTATTTATCGTCATTTAATTTCTGTTATTTACTTTACGCATTTTGTTTATCGTCATTTAATTTCTGTATTTATTTTACGCACTTTAAATATCGGGACACGTATACAAGGTTTTGACATATCATATCGACGCATATATATATTATTTGGAATAACCATAGACACTCTATATGCAGTAATGATCGAGTTCTCTATACATGGTTGAGGTTGATTCTACAATAATATATATACTTTGAGTTGTGATCGAGTCTGAGACATGCACACGGGTCACGATATGTATTAATTAATTCGAATATTATATATTAAATTATATATGAATTATTGGACTGTTAATTGTGGACTATCGACTGTGGACTAATAACATTGGACAATTAAAATGGATTAAAATATTGATTATAACATATGAAACTAAACAATTCTTCAAGTTTGTCACTTGATCTTATCTTAAACCTCATTTGTATCTTGACGATTACAAACCGCGTTCAAACCTTTCATGATTCTTGAAAACACCTCAATCGAGAGGATGAACCAACCGCACTTCATCTACGGAAGGAAAGATTTATGCATATAGTATTACACCTGAAAACTCTCGAAAACTGAATAAACGTTTAACGCATAGCTGTGCTAATTCCTTTAGCGTTATTATTACCGAAAATAACTTTACAATCTCTTTCCAAATTAGGCAATTTTGTCACAGCTCCAACAAGTCAACTTTGACTTTTCGTTCGAAACAACCATATTATAACCTTGATATATATGCGTGCTCTTTTATTGTTACCGGAGAACCTTTATTATTCCACCATATTACCAGCAGTGTACCAGCAACCTCGTTGCTCCTTGGTTTAAATCTCTTCGACAAATCACTATATTTACCTATTGAAGTCTCATGATGTACTCATCCGCATCTTGTAACAAAAATTGCCATACCAATTACCAGGAATCAGCAAATCTGTATTGTGAGTCTCGCAACATTTTCACATCAACAGTTATATGTATCCATATAATATTTATCTCTTAGAACTATGAACTTCCATTCTGAAATTCTGAAAAGCGCCCATTCTGCAAAATTAATACTCTAAATTTTTAAAAGTTGAGTGAAGCAACAAAAACTGTAAACGACCTCAACAGCTAAAAGTTGATGATAAAGAATTGTATGTTGGCAAAGCTCAGAAAAAGTTTGAAACTGAAAAACTGATTGAGTAAACTATGAAGGAGTCTCTGAACAAATCACAAGGACTAAACTTGTACATTAAGAACCCTGATGATTCTGTTTTTGATGAAGTCTTTAGCGAATATCTTGCTCCTTATTTATTCTAAATCCTTGCGAAAGGATTTTCTTCATCAACATTCGATCTTAGAAATTCTAGAAATATCATCATAAATATCTTCGATATTTCGGAGAATATTTTCATAACAATTCTTATCTGAAATCATTAATCTATTCGTGCTATCAGTGTTACATCATATAGAAACTGTTAGTTTCTATATTATGTAAACTTTCGAGCTTAAAATATGAATGTTATTGAAATAATGTTGGGAACTGATGCATGAGTTAGTATAATATAATGACACTTGATCAATGTGATTATATTACAGTAAGTCATGCTGAGTTTCTAATGGAACGTGATGATTCACAGATCATAACATCATCATGTGCCATGTTACACGACTTTTACATTTTATCCGATATATAAACATATCAAGAACATATTTTCTTGATAGTTCTATCTTTCCCGGATATTCTGGTAATTTGACGAATCAAGATCGTGCCATTACCATTCCTTTCTTAGAACATTAACAATGTTCATTTTGAAAATTATATCTGCGAATTCTGGACCATTACAAGAGATGCCTAACTGCAAGAAGAAGAAACGAAGGGACAAAGCTCCGAAATAGAAATTGGATTATAAATCGCAGCAAATAGGAGGGAGTATTAACTGTGGATGACAATGATTATAGGAAACAGAAATATGGACATTGAAAAATAAGGGGAGATACAAAGCCCGATAACAACATATAAATTACAAACCGTGGATATTAATAGGAATAGCAATATAAAGACACAGTATAATTAATAATAGTATCACCCCAAGGTTATATTAAAAGTAAACAGATTTTTCTAGTGGAAGATTGAAAAGAAGGATGACAGAAATGATAATTAAGAAAATATTAGGGATTAGAATTGGACTAAGCATTTTCACAATCTTTTGGATGTATGAACTAAGAAAGAAAGTATAGGAATGGTGAGAATAATGGGACGAAGGAGTTTAATTTTTAATGGAAACATCAGACAGAGTAATCGAGGCAGATCACAGTATTTAATTATAGAGATCCTAATTTCATTATTCACCGGAGAATCAAATCTTATAGATTTCGAAGATTTTCTTTTAAATCCCTTGAATTCCGGAATTCAACCTTGTTTACGTCAAAAGCTAAGGAAAATTTTATTTTCTTCAATTCACTCTTTTGCGATAGCTTCACTCGTATTCTTAGAATAATTGAATTATTTTATCATTATTATTCAATAATGATAAACCTCTAATTATCAACTAATATTGTTAATGAAAACATTTTTATTGTAAGCCATGACCACCTCACTCAAATTTCAGAACGAAATTTCTTTAACGGGTAGGTACTGTGATGACCCGGGAATTTCCGATGAAATTTAAACTTAATCTTTATATAAGCTTGACATGATAAGCGAAGCCTGTAATGTTAAAGTCTCAAAAATCCTTTGAGCTGCGTTCATGTATATATTTGACCTTTGACCATGCCCGACGATTCACGAACAATTGTTTGTAAATAAATATGTATATATTATAAATATAAGAATATATAATATTTTGATTTAATAAAGTATACTTTAAATAATAGGAATTTAAAATGTAATATAATCATTAGAATAATTAAGTATTGTTAATATATATAAATATGTATATATTATTATAAATCTATTATTTCTATTAAATATATATATATATATATATATATATATATATATATATATATATATATATATATATATATATATATATATATATATATATTAACTATTCATTAAATCTCAACATATAATATAAAATTACATAAATAATAAATGATATTACATTAAATTACAAGGTTGAACATAATTGATATATTAATATTATTAACATTACTTTCATTATTATTATTGCTATTAATATTTGTATTAGTAATATTAATATGTATAAAATTTTATATGTATAAATTGTTATATTATTATTATTATTAACATTTTTATCAATATTAATTTATTTTTATTTTTATCATTATCATAATTAACAAAAGTGTTATTTCTATTAAAATTATTATAAGTATTGTTATTTTTTTATTAAAAATACAATTTATTATTATTATCATTAATATTATAATTATTATTAATATTATTATTAACATTATTATTAATAATTAATATTATCATTACTACTAGTAATATTAAAAGAGTTATTATTATTAAAATATACTTATATTTATTAGTTATTAATATTTATTGTATATATAAAAATGAATAAAGATATTATAGATATTACGCTAAAAATTGTTGTCACAAGTAACTATATGTATTTTTTTTTATCTTTTTCTGATATCCTGTTATACCCGTGGTTATATGTCGAAGTATTATCACTATATCAATCGATCAGTTTGCAGAGGAGGAGAAAATCATTCAATCTTTCCTATTCTTTATCAATTATACATTACTCTTATCTGTTATATTTTTTTGGGATGAATTTTAAACGAAAATATAAAAAAAAAGAGAAGAACAGATGTAGTTTTCTGTACGTGTATTGGATTTTTGAAGAACTCGAATTTGATTTAAATTTCAAAATTTATAAATGTAGGATTACTAGGAATATTTTACTTAATCTTTCTGCAAAGTTTCATTCCCCAATTCTTTATATCAAGTTACAATTTTGGAGTCAAAGTTTAATTGTAAAAAGTCAAACATATGAACAAAGATTAAATTCGAGTTCATGTTTGTGTTTTAAGTTAAATTGATGATTCCAACAGTTTATACAAACGATTTGGAAAATATTTCGTGAAGGAATCAAGATCCAAAAACTTCTAAAAATCGAAAACATTTTTTTTTTTGTAAAGTAGCGAAGCTGCAGCAGCACTTTATTCATATATTTTTTTTTTGTTTTTCAAATACTACAATCATTTAATATTAAGGTTTCTAATTATTTTGAAGAATATAAATCTTTGTTGTTAGGATTAATTTGATTTGGGTCGTCTGGAACATAAGAAGAAGAAAAGGAAATTGAAGCAGAAGAGTAGGTTAAGTATAATTAAAACGGGTTATTATCAGATAAAAAGAATTGGTTCATGGGTTTGAGGTGTTGATGGGTACTCGAGGGGTTGCGAGTTCGATTCTCAACTGGGTCGTTAATTTTTTTTAGACCATCCTATTTTGAGGTAGTTCCATATTCAATGATGATGATGATGATGATTATTATTATTATTATTATTATTATTATTATTATTATTATTATTATTATTATTATTATTATTATTATTATTATTATTATTATTATTATTGTTGTTGTTGTTGTTGTTATTATTATTATTCATTTATTATAAATATTACAAGTATTATAATTATTAGTATTGTTATGATTATTACTAATATGTATTATTATTATTATTATTATGAGTAGGAGTATCATTGTTATTATCATTATCATTATCATTATTATTATTACTATAATGATTATTATTATTACTATGATTATTATTACTATTGTTATCATTAGTATTATAGTAATTATTAATAATATCATAGTTACAAGTATTATGTGTATTGCTAATGTTATTATTATTATCATTATTGTAGATATTATTATTATCAATATTAGCATTATTAGTAATATCATTACTACTAAAAGTAACATTTGTAGCGACCCCGACAAATCGTCAAATGACGGCGTCATCTACGTATGGTCCCATTACATGGTCGTAAGTCTTTATAACGAAGTTTGACCGAAAAATATGTCGCATTCATTTCATAAATAAGGATGTTTCAAAGTTTACAAAAGTAGTTTCCATAACAAGTACATAACAATGTTTAAAGTTTGTATGAAACACGTGCGACACAATTAAAAGTAGTCAAAAAGACGCTCCACGTATGCAAGTATACTCGACATCCAATGCAAGTATCAAAAAGTATGAGCGGAAGCATGTATCACCTAAGTTCAAGGACCTGAGAAAAACATAGAGAATCTGTCAACGAAAACGTTGGTGAAATCATAGGTTTAAATAAGTAAGTGAGTAATAGTAAGTTGAACCACAAGATTTGCAACATCGATAAAGTCATAGTACATTCTAAAAGTTAATATTCACGAGCACTCAATTATCAAAGCTTAACATTCCGTCCGTTGAACCCCGTAATAATAGTGTTAGAACATACACTGTTTCCCGAAAATATATTTCACCCGTAGACGGTAGCGAACCGTCCGAAGTGAGGGTTTGTCAAACCCATATGGCCATATAACATAAGTTCTTGCTTACACCATCTGATGTAACTAATGATAATCGAATTGAGGATTTGTGTTCAAACTCGTATGTAGAATGTTTGTTTTCCCTGTACTTGTGTTCACGTAGTTTAAAAGAACGTTTATGTTTTCTCATCCCAAAAGTAAGTTCAAAAAGAGTAAAAGTGGGACTATGATCTCACCTTGTATGCACGAATCAAAAAGTACTTCGACAAGTAACGTGTGCAAAGAACAATGCTAGTCTTGACCTAAACAAATAGGTTGTATCAATAACGATAGTCACGAAGGGTCAAAGATGTTCAATTAGTCCTATGGCTCAATACGACTCGATTAATATAGCATGTGAATCAAATCATCAAGTTTTATGCAAGACACAAGTATAAAAGCATGTTAGAAAGATTGCATAATTAATTGGTTAAGTTTGACAAAAAGTCAAACTTGGTCGGTCAAAGTCAACGAAAAAGTCAACATGTTCGGGTCGGGTCCCGAACAAATTTTCTATGCTAATTATTCATATATAAGCATGTTAGAACAAATTGCATGTGAATTGGAGGTCTAGAACGTGCCAAACATTTTTCACATTTGGGACAAGGAGGTCAGAACCTGGCCCCCTTATATGTCGCGCCGCGGCAAAGGCCGGGTGCTGGTGCCTGGCCAGTCCCAAATGTTCAAGTCTCAATCCAAAACCTTTTTGTGCATAAAACAAAAACCACTAACACTTAGGACTCGACCTTATATCGTTGGAAAGCTCTTCTGACGTAGAATGCAACTAAACACAATTCATCAATCAAAAACCTCATTTGTAACAACCGAGTTTTCAAACCAAGTGATCATTCAATGCACACATTAATGCTTCAAACTCACCAATGCACATTTAATGATTCGGGCATTCAATGCATACATATGACATGCCATTTTGTAGGTAATTGAGCATACAACACAACCTAACACTTACGATTAGCATTTCGTGTCATTTAAAGCATCAAAAGTCCATTTCTGGTTCATGAAACCCTAACTCAAATTCACCAAATTTCATAATCAAGTTTAGAAGGTTTCTTTAACCAAACCATACATCATAACGAAGCTAGTAACACTAGGAATAAGATTAAAACATGAACTCTTAGCATTAAACAACATATGAACACTCAAAATTCAAGATTAAGCATGTGAACTTTCAATATGAACTAGTTACATCAAAATAGCAAGAACAAGCATACAAAACACATAATCATACTAGACTTGAGCCATAGACACTAATTAACAACTTTATAACTCAAAAATCTCAAGAACACATAAAATTAGTGATTTTAGAAAGTTACCCAAAATTGATGAAATCGGTATGGAATCGAAGAGGAGATCACGAGGAGTTCAAATATGTAATTTGTTTTGATTGAATCCTTCTTGAACGAATTTGGATGATGATTTCCTTTTGATGAAATTAGAGAAAAATATGGAAGTATTTTAGAAAAAGAGAAATGAACGGATAATGGTGAGGAGGTGGTTGACTTAGTCAAAAGCTAGTCACCACTTTGGTGTTTTGGCGAAACTAGTCCCTCGAGTTCGGTTGCGGGTGCGTTAAATTACCTAAACATGATAATTTAAAACGCGTATTAACGAGATGTGTTATAAACATATAACGGAACTTAAATAGTTAAACGGAAAATTGACGGAAAAAGGCGGGATGTTACATTACCTACACCTTAAAAGAAATTTCGTCCCGAAATTTAGGTAGGCGTAGTGGTCGTTGTTTCTTCCTCGGAATCTGACGTTTCCGGAACCCGGAATAGATGAGGGTGTTTCTTTCGCATTTGATCTTCTCTTTCCCAAGTAAACTCGGGTCCCCTTTTGGCGTTCCAACGGACCTTAACAATCGGGATCCGGCTTTGTTTTAATTCCTTCTCGACGTAGTCCACAATTTCAACCGGTTCCTCCACAAAATGGAGTTTGTCATTAATAGTAAGTTCCTCGAGAGGGACGACGATATCGGGCTCGGCAAGACATTTCTTCAAGTTAGATACATTAAATGTAGGGTGGACGGAGCTTAGTTGAGGCGGAAGATCCAAACGATACGCAACGGTTCCAACACGCTCTAAGATTTTGAAAGGACCAACGTACCGCGGATTTAGTTTCCCACGTTTCCCAAAACGGATGACACCTTTCCAAGGTGCGACTTTTAACATGACGCGGTCACCGACTTGAAATTCGAGGTCTTTGCGTCTTTTGTCGGTATAGCATTTTTGGCGACTCCGGGCCGTCCGAAGCCTATCTCGGATTTGAAGAATCTTCTCGGTGGTTTCGTGAATGAGTTCGGGCCCGGAAATTTGCACGTCACCCACTTCGGCCCAACAAAGAGGAGAGCGACATTTTCGACCATATAACGCTTCAAAAGGTGCGGCCTTAATACTCGCGTGATAACTATTGTTGTAAGAGAATTCGGCGAGAGGTAAGTGATTGTCCCAAACTTTTCCAAAATCAACAACGCAGGCTCGTAACATATCCTCTAAGGTTTGTATTGTACGTTCACTTTGCCCATCGGTTTGGGGATGATATGCGGTGCTCATGTCCAAACGCGTTCCCAACGCTTCTTGTAACGTACGCCAAAATCTAGAAACGAAACGACCATCTCGGTCGGAGATAATCGATAACGGTACTCCGTGTCGGGCTACAATCTCTTTAATGTAAAGTCGTGCAAGTTTCTCCATTTTGTCGGTTTCTTTCATGGCGAGAAAGTGCGCGGATTTGGTGAGACGGTCAACAATGACCCAAATTGTATCATAACCGCCCGACGTTTTCGGTAGTTTGGTGATAAAATCCATCGTGATCCTTTCCCACTTCCATTGCGGGATCTCGGGTTGTTGAAGTAACCCGGACGGTCTTTGGTGTTCGGCTTTGACTTTAGCGCAAGTCAAACATTTGGCGACGTATCTAGCAACCTCCTTTTTGATGTTCGGCCACCAATATTGTTCTTTAAGGTCATGGTACATCTTACTGGCGCCGGGATGAATCGAGTATCGCGATTTGTGGGCTTCGTCTAGGATGAGGTTTTGTAGATCGCCATATCTAGGCACCCAAATTTTTCCGGCGTAATATCGAAGTCCGGTCTCCTTAACTTCGAATCGGGAGACGAGAATGTTTAAAAGTTCGCGTGCGATGTTGTTGTCCTTAAGAGCTTCATCTTGGGCTACCCGAATTTGGCTATTAAGGTTGGAGTGGATGGTGATATTCAAAGCTCGGACACGAAGAGGCACCGCTCTTTCCTTTCGACTTAAGGCATCGGCCACTACATTTGCCTTCCCGGGGTGGTAACGAAGCTCGCAATTATAATCGTTCAAGGTCTCAATCCACCTTCGTTGTCTCATGTTTAGTTGCTTTTGATCGAAGATATGTTGGAGACTTTTGTGATCGATAAAGATGGTACTTTTGGTACCAAGAAGATGATGTCTCCATAACTTAAGTGCAAAGATGACGGCACCGAGTTCAAGATCATGTGTCGTGTAGTTTCGTTCGTGGACTTTGAGTTGTCGAGAGGCATAAGCAATGACTTTCTTTCGTTGCATTAATACGCATCCATAACCGTTTTTCGAGGCATCACAATATACAACAAAATCATCATTGCCTTCGGGAAGTGACAAGATAGGAGCGGTGGTTAGCTTAGTTTTCAAGATTTGAAAAGCGGTTTCTTGTTCGGATGACCAAATGAACTTTCGTTCCTTGTGAGTTAACGCGGTTAGAGGGCGAGCGATTAAGGAGAAATCCTTGATGAATTTACGATAGTATCCGGCGAGACCTAAGAATTGACGAATTTGAGTAGGAGTAGTAGGAGTCTCCCATTTACTAATGGCTTCGATTTTTGCGGGATCGACTTTAATGCCTTGATCACTTACAACGTGACCGAGGAATTGAACTTCCTTCAACCAAAATTCACACTTGGAGAACTTGGCATAGAGTTGTTCTTTTCTCAAGAGTTCAAGCACGAGTCGGAGATGTTCTTTGTGTTCCTCTTCGTTTTTAGAATAGATCAAAATATCATCGATGAACACGATAACGAATTTGTCGAGGTAAGGTTTGCACACGCGGTTCATGAGATCCATGAACACCGCCGGTGCGTTAGTGAGACCGAAAGGCATGACAAGGAACTCATAACTACCATAACGAGTCCGGAAGGCGGTTTTGGAGACATCTTCCCCTTTAACCCTTAGTTGATGATAACCCGAACGGAGATCAATTTTTGAGTATACACGAGAACCTTGTAGTTGATCAAAGAGGTCATCAATGCGAGGAAGAGGATATCGGTTCTTAACCGTCAATTTGTTTAGTTCACGATAATCAATGCACATTCGTAGGGATCCGTCTTTCTTCTTGACGAACAAAATCGGAGCGCCCCATGGTGAATGGCTAGGTTGAATGAAACCACGGTCAAGTAGCTCTTGGATTTGACTTTGCAATTCTTCTAATTCGGATGGAGCGAGTCTATACGGTGCACGCGCTACGGGTGCGGCTCCTGGAATAAGATCGATTTGAAATTCAACCGGTCGATGAGGTGGAAGACCCGGTAATTCGTCGGGAAATACATCGGAAAAGTCACTAACAATTGGCACATCTTCGATGCGCTTTTCGTCGGCCTCGACTTTCTTAACGTGAGCAAGAATCGCGAAACAACCCTTGCGAAGTAGCTTTCGAACTTTAAGGCACGAAACGAGATTGAGTCCGGTGCAATTTTTGTCGCCATAGACAATCATTGGTTCACCATTCTCGATAGGAATTCGGATTGCGTGAAGATCGCAAAGAATGTGAGATTTATTTTTGACCATCCAATTCATACCGATTATTACATCAAAACTCCCTAATTCCATGGGTATCAAGTCAATTTCAAATTCCTTACCCAAAATGTTCAAAGTACACCCCCGGTAATATGTGTCGGCACTTAAGAGTTTTCCGTCGGCCACTTCGATGGAATAAGTAGTATCTAAAGGGTGTGGTGGAGTGCAAAGGGTAGGAGCCAAAGTCTTAGACACAAAACATTTATCGGCACCCGAATCGAATAAGCAAGTAACATAAGAGTTGTTGAGAAGAAACGTACCCGTGACTAGTTCATTGTCATCTCGGGCTTCCTCGGTGTTGATGTTAAAGGCTCGGCCTCGGTTGTTGGGGTTGGCTTTCTTTTTCGGGCATTCGTTCTTATAATGGCCCGTTTGGCCACATTCGTAACAAGTGACCGTTTTTGGAGGATTGGGCCCCTTTCGAGCAACGGGGGCGGCGCTTGTGCAATTGTTGGCCCTATGACCAACACCTTGGCAACGGTGACAAACTAGCTTGTTACATTCGCCGTGATGATGCTTGTGGCATTTGTTGCAAAAAGGTAAGTTTCCGACATAACCCTTCTTGCCGTCGTTGTTGAAAGGCTTTTTGGTGAAGGTGTTGTTGTTGTAGTTGGTTGATGGAGTGGCTTCCCATTTCCTTTTGTTGCCACCCGACTTGTCCTCGGCCTTAGGAGCCGGCACTACGATTTCGTCAACAGTTTCGATTAATTGGCGGGCCATATTCATAGCGGCTTGATGAGTAGCGGGTTTGGATGACATCACCCCTTGTTTGATGCTTTTTGGAAGACCGAGCATGTAGAGCTCAATCCTTTGAGATTCGGGGTTAACAAGATTAGGACACATCAAGGATAGTTCGGCGAAGCGTTGATTATAAGCTTTAAGATTGTTTCCGACCGCTTTCAAAGCTCTTAGTTCTTCCTCAAGCTTTCGGGTTTCTTCGCGCAGAAAATATTCAACAATCATCTTTTCCCTTAGATCGGCCCAAGAGAGGGCATGAGCTTCATCGGTACCCACCGATTGAACATAGGTGTTCCACCATGTTAGAGCAATTCCGGAGAAAGTGTGGGTGGAGTATTTGACCTTGTCTTGATCCCGACAACCGCTTATGCTAAAGACGGCCTCGGTTTGTTCAAACCAACGAGTAAGCACAACCGGTCCCCCGGTTCCATCATAAGTGTGAGGTTTGCACCCCATGAAAGCTTTGTAGGAGCACCCTTCGCTAGAGTTACCGGCTCCTTGGTTGTTGTTGTTGTTATTATTATTGTTGTTGTTGGACGAGTGACCGGCCATGGCCGCATCCACGGCGGTGGCTATCATGCGTTGCAAAGCTTGTTCGGGAGTTTCATTGCGTCGTACACGGCGAGGAGGCATTGTTCCTTCAAAACAAAAGAATACCGTTGGTTAGTATTCTAAATAATACTAACCGTGATATGGAATAAAGATAAAGAGAAAATTATCCTTGACTCGCCTTAAATTCTTTATGTCATAATGTCGGTATGTTCATATGAGTCACCGTAATATAATTTCCGGGAATTATATTACCCTAATTCATATGTGCATTCGACATTACATCATATAGTCAAGGTGGCATGTCAATTAAATTATACAACGCAAGATTTTAGATAGAATAAGAGTAGATATGAGTAAGAGAGCTTGGGTATAAATGCACATGTAGTCAAGTAATTCCTATGTCAAGTCTATATGCCGGTTGTAGTCTAGACCCACCAATGTACCCTATGACTCGGGGTTGACACCAATGAACTCTAAATCCCTACAACCAAGGCTCTGATACCACTTGTAGCGACCCCGACAAATCGTCAAATGACGGCGTCATCTACGTATGGTCCCATTACATGGTCGTAAGTCTTTATAACGAAGTTTGTCCGAAAAATATGTCGCATTCATTTCATAAATAAGGATGTTTCAAAGTTTACAAAAGTAGTTTCCATAACAAGTACATAACAATGTTTAAAGTTTGTATGAAACACGTGCGACACAATTAAAAGTAGTCAAAAAGACGCTTCACGTATGCAAGTATACTCGACATCCAATGCAAGTATCAAAAAGTATGAGCGGAAGCATGTATCACCTAAGTTCAAGGACCTGAGAAAAACATAGAGAATCTGTCAACGAAAACGTTGGTGAAATCATAGGTTTAAATAAGTAAGTGAGTAATAGTAAGTTGAACCACAAGATTTGCAACATCGATAAAGTCATAGTACATTCTAAAAGTTAATATTCACGAGCACTCAATTATCAAAGCTTAACATTCCATCCGTTGAACCCCGTAATAATAGTGTTAAAACATACACTGTTTCCCGAAAATATATTTCACCCGTAGACGGTAGCGAACCGTCCGAAGTGAGGGTTTGTCAAACCCATATGGCCATATAACATAAGTTCTCGCTTACACCATCTGATGTAACTAATGATAAT